>NW_009914172.1:76059-82230 GCF_000696875.1 Nestor notabilis
AGCTGCTCTAAGGTGTCCCCTTGAGGAGCCTTCTCTTCTCCAGCTGCCCCAGCCCAGCTCTCTCAGCCTGGCTCCAGAGCAGAGCTGCTCCAGCCCTCGCAGCAGCTCCGGGGCCTCCTCTGGCCTCGCTCCAGCAGCTCCACGTCCCTCTTGTGCTGTTCCCCAGAGCTGGATCAGGGCTTCAGGGGGGTCTCCCCAGAGCACAGCAGAGGGGCAGAATCACCAACCCCCAGTTGAGGAGAGCGCACCAGGGAGCCAGCTGTGAGCCAAATTTGGGGGGTGGCTGGATTATTTCATTCCTATGGTGCACAACAAGCCTCTCTGCTTAAGAAACAGCAAGTATTAGTGTGTTGTTTTTACCCAGTCAGGGATGGCAGTGGTAAAAATTACTTATGTGAGCCCTGCTTTGGTGAATTTTCATGATTATATATAAAAATAAGAGAACTTTAAATACTTATACCTATGCAACATTTTATGAGATCCACTGCAAGCCTTAAGTTCAACCCATTTGCTCTTAAAATCAGCTTCTTAAATACATTTTTAAAACCCTCTCTGCTCAGCTGGACTCTTTTATCCTTTATTTATGCTTTGTTTTAAGTTACTGGAGTTGATAAAGCTGTGCACGGCTGCTTTACACCTTGCAGAAGATGTGTGCACACCAGCCACATTGGCAATATTTGTTTGTGCTGCCATCTGTCCCTCTCGCTCCACATTTTCAACAGTTTGGCCTAGAGAAAGCCAAAAATCACCTGAGCATCATAAACCCAGTCCCTGGCTGTCAGTGGAACACGTTGAGACCACAGCTGCTGTCCTGCTGCCTGCTTTAATGAGGTTCCTAAAGTATGTGGACAAGTATCCGGGCTCTTGGTTGCCATGGGGATGGGAGCGGGTGTCAGCAGCATCCCGATCGATGTGGATCAGCTCACGGCCCATCAGCTGCCGCGATGTGATGCTGTGGCTGTGGTGATGCAGACGTGCTGGAGCCCGGCCTCTCCTCCTGCGTGGAGCCCTGAACTGAGATACATGTGTTAGTTTTGCTTTGGCTGCCTTGTTATTGGAATCACAGAATCCCAGATTGGTTTGGGTTGAAGGGACCTTAAAGCTCCTCCATCTCCAACCCCTGCCACGGGCAGGGACACCTTCCACTAGAGCAGGTTGCTCCAAGCCCCTGTGTCCAACCTGGCCTTGAACACTGCCAGGGATGGGGCAGCCACAGCTTCTCTGGGCACCCTGTGCCAGCACCTCAGCACCCTCACAGGGAAGAACTTCTTTCCCATCTCTTTTCACAGCACGTTACTATCCTAGAGTAGTACTATTTAGCTTCTACATTTCTGAGGCCAAATGCTTTTTTCCTGAGTCAGTTCACCGGTTTCCACAAGACAGACTTTAATGTGCAAGCTAAGATTCATGGAGATGTTTCCTCACCCTGAAAGAACTAAAAACCAGAGTAGCAATCCAGTGTCAGGGAGCAAACATGTCATGTTGGATAATCCAGGTAGGATTCCCACACATTTCCACTGCAGCAGGCAGGGGCAGATATTTTCCCCATATTTTAAAAGCTAAAACATTTGAGTGTCTTTTTTTCTCCTGCGCAGAAAGATAAAAGGGGTAATTTAGCTATTTAAGTATGTCCATAACCCTCAAACCTGAAGGTTGACTCACAATCACCCCCCTGAAGTTAAACATATTTTAATGCCTGGTTCAGATCTCAGTTTACCACCTGATAGCCTTTCAAGATCATTCCTCAGATCCAAAGGAAGCCGCTTCTTGTCCCTTCCCCACCCCTCCTGACAGCATTCAGACATTATCTTTCAGCCCAGAATATTAAACACCAACCGGCACCATATCAGACGGATTAGTCACACATGTTTACACTGCATTGGCCATTCAACCTAGCTTGTCCTCTGATGGATCTGAACAATAAAGCGAACAGCTACACTGTGTAACAACCAGAGTGGCTAATCAAGACCTCTGAACAAAGACAGAGAGGAAATTAAAGGGTTTGGAGTTTAAGGAGGACAGAAAGCAGCCTCAGATGTCATCAAAGTTGGTACCAACTTATTTAGGAAAGTATCACATTAAGTCTCAAAACCTGGTATAAATAAATTGTAAGGGTAGGTGCAAAAGCACAGCACCATAATGGCAATAATTTAATCCCTCTGGAATCACCTTAGAAAATAGGATCCACGTTTCAAGCAAAGAAATTCCCCAAATAACCCACTCCTCTCCATATGAAAAAGCACCAATAATCAGACCTGTTCTTGACATGGTATTTTGTCACCCATTAAATCCTCTGCATCCAGAAAGGTAAAACAAATTCCAAAGGAATTCACATGGGGAGTAGGAATTTCCTTCTGTAACAACTAATAACATCATTTTTGCTACAGTTCTGAGCAGATGTTACAGCTTAAGATGCTCACCAAAACGAAGCTTTCGGTGCTAAGCCCTTAGGAAGTATGTTGCACAAGCAATGCTCTCTGGACAGAGTGATACATGTCACTTGGTGGTATCTCACTCACTAAGTTGGGGAAAAGTGTGCATTGATAATATAATCCTACTTGGTTACTTCCCCAGTGGTAATTTCCTCACAAAGCATTTCTCTAAAGCCGAGTGGTCCAGAGAATTGGTTTGGGATTATTTTTTGGTTTCTATTATTTAATGCAGTAGACAAAAACTTTTAAAACAAGTTTTTAAATGTTTCACATTGAGGTTGTTCTTACAATATACAGACTCCAGATTTGTTTTAGTAAATGAGAGCTCTGCTCCATCTTCTGCACAAAGACACAATTTTGACTTCTCTCCCAGCTTGGATATTAAAAGTTAACTTCAAATCCCTTCGTGAAAAGGATGTTTATTCTGGAGGGTTTTATTTGCAGTTTTTCGGCATAGTGTGATTTGGTTTATATTTACTTTTCCCCACCATAACTATAATCTCCTCTTTCAGGATTGTAAAGTGTTCTCTAATTTGCTTTTATTTTGCTTCATACACTCATTGCAGCTCACTTAGAGCTTCCAAGAGCTCCCATTCTGCTGAAAAAGTTCCCACAGAGGCTGTACTTGCTATAAAATATGATGAAATTAGTTAAGCGATATGATTCCCCAAACACACATGACTGACATCAGTCTCCATGACTCTCCATTACAGGGAAGCATCAGTCCATAATAAGACCATATACAACAGGGAGTGATGTGATCAGAGCATGTCCTACCGAAACACTTGTTCTTATGAAGTCCATGAATATTGCTTTTAAGTTTAAAGAAGGTAATCTATTCTAGAAAGAGACTTATGAACAGAAGGGGGGAAAGAATACTCTCTGATCTCTTGAGCCAAGCTCTCAAGACATCAATGACTATGCTCTCACTTACAATCTCCACTAATTTACTGGCTGCCCTAGAGACACACTTTGATCTTTGGGAAGATCTACTGTACCTATCTGCTTTGCAACAGGCAATAAAAATTGTAACCCCTTTATAATAAAGTGGTCTAAATAAAGTAGTCATGGCATCTAGCCCCCCATTCATCACAGAAGATGCCACCTTCCACTCTACATTGATGGCATAAATATTCATCATCAGCATGGGAAGGCTTGGCTATGCACGGGTTTTGCAGTAGATGTCCTTTTGTAGGAAAAGTAGGTGTGCTGAGTGGCAGTCTATATGTTTAGTGTTCGGGATTATTGCCATACTTTCCTGATGGGAATTAAATGCAGTTTGTTTCCCAAAGCTGGCTGTTGGGTTAGTCAAGTTGCTGTTGTTACAGGAAACTTCCATTATTCAGATTTATTCATCTGTAGGATTGAGCGCACATGGCAGCATCTCACAGCCGTGGCTGCGCAGTGTACAGCAGGAGGTACTTTGCAGGGGAAGAAAAGCACACTGCAGCCTCTTTGTTCATCCTGGAGAAGAGATGGCACCAGTGAGACCTTACAGAAGCCCCAGTGCCTAAAGGGGCTCCAGAAAACCTGGAGAGGGGCTTTGGACAAGGGATGGAGGGACAGGACAAGGGGAATGGCTTGAACCTGCCAGAGGGGAGATTGAGATGAGCTCTGAGGCAGAAGCTCTTCCCTGTGAGGGTGCTGAGGTGCTGGCACAGGGTGCCCAGAGAAGCTGTGGCTGCCCCATCCCTGGCAGTGTTCAAGGCCAGGTTGGACACAGGGGCTTGGAGCAACCTGCTCGAGTGGAAGGTGTCCCTGCCCATGGCAGGGGCTTGGAGCTGGATGAGCTTTGAGGTCCCTGCAACACAAACCAGGCTGGGATTCTATGATTTTTTTTTCACTAAAGTGTGCCCCAGTGTCTAGCAATCCCAAGAGGTCACTTCCATCTCCTATAGAAAAGACCCATCGTGCCTATGGTACGCAGGACAGCCCAGAGGGCTCCTCTGCTATCCAAGACAAGAACACTCTTCCAATGTCTCCACTCTTGGCAGTGGAGGTAGGATGCTCAGCACTGCTGCAGAATACAAGTCTGGGAAACCCAAATGAAACTCACAAAATAACCAAGGCCCCAGAACTGACAGACTATTTTTAATATTTGGCCTAAATAATGAATAAGGCTCCCAAACAAACACTCTAAGGATTAGCCAAGATTATGAATGTTACAAGACTGTAAAACAATAAAAATCAAAGCCAAATTTAACAGCATTATTTAGCATATGGTACAGATAGAGGAAGGATAATAAAGTAACTCAAAGAGCTAAAAGTCCCCCATTACGGCTTCTGAATCTGCAGATCCTTTGTACGGTTTCAGCAGCAGAAAGGAAATCCAGCTATTGGTCTGCAGGAAACCCCTCGGGAGGCATTTTTCTTAATTGTGTATCTAAATTTCATTTAGCTGGAATAAAATGGATTAAATGTTTTCCGCAGTTTTAGGAATGAGGCTTAGAGCACCACCAAGAACCCAGATCTCTTTCTGTAATGCAGGGTCACCCTGGAAGAGCAATGCATAGAGCAGGATTAACAATAGACTCATAGAATCACAGGATGGTTTGTGTTGGAGGGGACCTTAAAGCTCCTCCAGTTCCAACCCCTGCCACGGGCAGGGACACAGGTTCTTTGGGCAACCTGTTTGTCAGATCAAGATTAACTTCCTATGCTGGTGTACCTGTCTGAGAATCATCTGCTCAACAAACAACAAAGTGCATACACACAGTCTCTCTGTGGGATGCTTTCAGGCAGATCTGTGGCTGAAGTGAAGGGTAAGCTGTCCCCTTGCAAGCCAGTCAATACTGAAGCAAAGAACAGACTTCGGTCTCCTTTGCAACAATTCAGGTGGAGCTGAGTTATATTTTTCTTATGATAAAGCTCCTCTTCAGTGTCAGCAATGAAATAACACCCCCAGATGCTTCTTTACCTGTCCACACTTGTTGATGCATGGATGTGAGAGACAGCACATGCACAGCATGGGGAACCGGAGGATACACATCTGGATGCCAAAAACCATTTATTGCAGCAGTTGCTCTGGGAACTGTCTTTCCCACTGAGTAGCCAGATACACAAGGCTGGAAATATTACCACAGTGTAGGCAGCTCCAAGAGCAGATTAGAAGTTAAAGGAAAGAACAGAAACACAGTGGTATGTGGGCAGAAAGAACCAGAATCACAAATACACCTCCTGTCCCAGAACAGAGACATGGTCCTGAAGGAGTGAAATATAAAGAACTGAACTGAACATCTCCTGAAAGTCTGAGCCACTGGAACTGGAGCAAAAGCTGAGGCAGGATCCAGTTTCTGGATGTTCCACATCAAGTGCCAGAGAAGGACCATGGACTCCAGGCTGGATGGACACAACACTACCCGTGCAGACTCTTCTAGATGCTGTCTCTCACTTCCCTCCTATGAGCTCCCCCACTTCGCAGATCCTGTGAGACAGGTGATTTCTCCCTTCTGCAGCAGCATCTCTCTTGTTTGGAGAGGTTTTATGGGAAATGGCTTGACCAGGTTGCAATGTCTACAGGGTAAGGATCTTCTCCCAGGAAGCAGAAGAAATAGACACCTGCAGTCCCATGGGCTCCCCATTCCCCATCCATGTCAGTACTGAGTTATGTGGTAGCAGCAGAGTCTATACGTGCTTTATACACACAAATAACAAATCATATAAATAGAATCTACCCATACGGAAACTCATTCCAGGTATGGAATAGCTCCTGTAGTCACAAAGGAGAAGAAGCAGGAAA
>NW_009914172.1:82261-86283 GCF_000696875.1 Nestor notabilis
GCAGATGCAAAGGCCTGGCATGATTTCCCTGCAGGCTTTCTGCTTTCTTGTAAGTGCCTCTGACCAAAATTAATGACCAAGCAGCCAAAGCCAATCACTCATGCTGTTTTCAATACGTGAGCTATTCATATCCACTACAGATTACACCTCACATTTATTCTGAACCTTTCATCCCAAGAATATAAGTGTTCTTTACAAAACTGCAACACAGAAATGGGACTCAAACCACTAACTTCATTAAAATTAATGATTACTATTACCCAGAAGCTAGCCCTGGACCAAACACCAATCTGTACAGTCATTTTCTCAGACAGAAACAGAGATGCTCTGTAATGTCTCTTCACAGCAATAGACTGGAGGGAAGGAGAAACCCAGTGTGATCAGCCAACAGGGAGGGAATATTTAGGTGGGCAACATTCAGCTTTAGCTACAGGAGGTATGCATACAAGCTCCAGAAGAAGAACAGGAGGTATTATTCTTGCAGGTCAGTTTATTGAGATATTACTGTCACAAAATGACATTGTGTAGGCATCAGAACCATCACAGGCAATACTGAATGTTCATATCCTGCAGACAGAAGCACAGGTTTGGCAGAGCTGCAGCTGGACCATGCCTATGAGGAGCAAAAGAGAAAGAAGAAAGCAAAGAGCATATTTGAAACAGAACTTGGGTACAGGAAGGGGAACAGAGGCCCTGGGGAATGTGCTGGCTCCAGCACGGGATGGAAAAGAAAGAGCTTTACTGCTGCTGTTTGGGGGGCTCCTTGCATCCTATTCCCAGGGGCTATACCTGTCATCCTTTCCCCCCAGGATCAAGGTTTGCTCAGCAGCAAAAGCTGCTCTGACTACCCAGGGGTTTTGCTGAAGCAGAGCAGGCAGTGGGTAAGGGCCATGGCCATCTATGCTCTTCTGCTCCAGGCAATGGCCTCATTTGCCTGAGCCTAGAGGGGAACCTACCTCGGTGTTATTTACAAGATGTCAGAAAAAGGGTTTATTCAATACCAAAATCCTCCTCAGCCCGATCAGTGCGACAGACACTGGAGCATGGGGTACTCCACTGTTTAAGCTGTCCTGGTAGAAAGCCGGAGAAATGATGCTCAAATAACTGAAACACTACAGATCTCACTAATGAGACAGAGTAGAACTTGACCCTGTAATTTGCCATGGATAAACGAGCTGTTTTTTGCATTCATACCACATCTTCGTCAACTATCCATTTCGGGAAGGCTGAATCTCCATGTCTGTGGGCAAAAAAGCTGAATTTAACTCATTGTGTATAACATCTGCGAAAGTATGTGTACAACAATGTGGTTACTCAGCAAGATGCTCTAACATGTAATGATACTTTGATTTTTCTAAGGTATCCCTTTCTTAGGGGGAAAATAAGAATGGAGAGCAAAGGTAACCATGTGTGTGAGCACACACATGGAGAGCATAGCTCACTTCTCTCTTCTGGGGCTCCTGTCCTCACTTTTATGCCCCAGGCCCTTTTTCCCCCCAAAGTATTGTAATGCTGTTGTAATCTCTCTCTCAACTTTGCAGCAACTACTCAAAAACTAGGACTAAGAGTCCTTCTATCCATAAGAAATCTTTTCTCTGCCTCACCCCAACCAGATACCAGAGTATTTGCCGTGAGCAGGATGGAGAGAAAAGTCTTGCCATACCCTCTCCATCACTGAGGCTGTGGCTACTGTCTCTAAAGCTTCAAAGAGAGCCTCGAATCACCCCAAAGACATGTTCAGTGGGGAAAGCAAACACTGTTCAGAGTGGGTTTTGGTCTTCATTGTATTATGTTAAACGTTTTCTATTTCTGCTTCGCTTCACTACACCCCTATTTTGGAACTTCAGACACCTCTGGTGTGAAAATTAAATCTCCTCTTTAAAGCTGGGAGAGAGGAATTATATGCCATTTGCTGGAACAGGTTTCACACCAAAATGGGAGCGTGGAACATGCTTCTTCCTCATAATTACCAGAGAATTTGTGCAGAAGGAATCTGACACAATCAACAAAAATATGAACGAGAAGAAATGTGTGTTAATGAAATATCATGTACTTGGAATCGGTACAAAGATCACGACAACTCATAAGAGGAACACACATTTCTGGGAGCAGGAAACTCCAGCTGCAGTCATGCTGTAGGTTTAGCAGAAATGGCCCTATCAGTGAGGAAAATGTCATGGTATAAAGTGATAATATGCTGAACTAAGAAAACTTTAGGAAAATGATATTAAGGGGTTCTTATCCTAAATGGATAGTCATATTTAATTAGGTTTGAGAGAAAATATGGCAAGGGATCCTCACACAACAGAGCAGAGTGCTGTTGACTTTGGCTGCTTCTTGAATTTACAATGAGATTTCTACTATATAAACTTACTTGCCATTGGAAACATTAAGGGAAAATTGCCTTGTGATCAAAGAATGCCACCTTTTGGAACATCCCAATTGCGTGGACCACTGGTACCGTGATGAGGCAGCTCTGGACACCACATTCATAGAGTCATAGAATTATGGTATGGTTTGTGTTGGAAGGGACCTTAAAGCTCCTCCAGCTCCAACCCCTGCCACGGGCAGGGACACCTTCCACTAGAGCAGGTTGCTCCAAGCCCCTGTGTCCAACCTGGCCTTGAACACTGCCAGGGATGGGGCAGCCACAGCTTCTCTGGGCACCCTGTGCCAGCACCTCAGCACCTTCACAGGGAACAGCTTCTGCCTCAGAGCTCATCTCAGTCTCCCCTCTGGCAGGTTCAAGCCATTCCCCTTGTCCTGTCCCTACACCCCTTGTCCAAAGCCCCTCTCCAGCTTTCTTGTCAGCCTCCTTTAGGTATTGGAAGAGTAAATTAATGGATTAAGTCTATTTTCCTGCTTGGAAGATCACACTAGGCGGATTAAAAATGGAGTTCCCTTTATGCCCCTAAGTCATGAACGTATTATACACAGACTAATGTTAACTAGGACTATTTAGCATCTGTCAGCCTGTCGGTGCACCAAGCCAGTTGTTTGTCATTTGCTTTTCCTGACTAATTTTATAATTCATTTCTAACTATATTGACTTTTCAGCATGGCATTGAGCTTCATTTCGAAAGCAGCAGCTAGTAAAAGTTAATGACCCAAAAATGTTACTATTTTAAGCCCATGGTGGACCCACCAATCATTTCTAACCATGAAGTAAAGGGTTTTGCTTTACAGCCCTGTAAGAACACAAAGCCTGAAGGCTGGAGCAGCCACATGTCCCCAGCCTCACTGGGTCCTTCCATGCCCCACTTGGGCAGCACTGCCTAGAAATACTCGGTGAAGCACAAACTCATTTCAATCCCAGAAAAGCAACACCTGCTCTTCTTCGAGGGAATCACAAGGAATGTACTAATCACAACAGCAATCAAAAGACCAAGTGCAAAGTCCTGCACGTGGGTTGCAGCGATCCCCAGCACGAACACAGGATGTGTGAAGAATAGATGAGGCAGCCCTGAGGAGAAGGACTTGAGGGTTTTGGTTGATGGGAAGCTCCCCATGACCTGACTTCAGTGTGCGCTTGAGCCCAGAACCCCCCGTGTGCTGGGTGCACCCCCAGAGCGTGAGCAGCAGCTCAGGGAGGGGATCCTGCCCCTCTGCTGTGCTCTGGGGAGACCCCCCTGCAGCCCTGGTCCAGCTCTGGGGAACAGCACAAGAGGGACGTGGAGCTGCTGGAGCGAGGCCAGAGGAGGCCCCGGAGCTGCTGCGAGGGCTGGAGCAGCTCTGCTCTGGAGCCAGGCTGAGAGAGCTGGGCTGGGGCAGCTGGAGAAGAGAAGGCTCCTCAAGGGGACACCTTAGAGCAGCTCCAGGGCCTAAAGGGGCTCCAGGAGACCTGGAGAGGGGCTTTGGACAAGGGATGTAGGGACAGGACAAGGGGAATGGCTTGAACCTGCCCGAGGGGAGATTGAGATGAGCTCTGAGGCAGCAGCTCTTCCCTGTGAGGGTGCTGAGGCGCTGGCACAGGGTGCCCAGAGAAGCTGTGGCTGCCCCATCCCTGGCAGTGGTCAAGGCCA
>NW_009914172.1:86313-99966 GCF_000696875.1 Nestor notabilis
CTTGGAGCAACCTGCCCTAGTGGAAGGTGTCCCTGGCCGGGGCAGGGGGTTGTAACTGGGTGAGCTTTAAGGTCCTTTCCATCCCAATTGATTCTAGGATTCTTTGAATTTATTGAGAATCCATATACAAAATCAAACAGATTTTTGCAGCCTGATGCTATAAGGCAAATACACACGTGCTTTGTAAATGGGTGAAAAGCACAGCAGCTCCCTGGCACTCCCACAGCCCATCCCCTCTCAACAGCGCTGTGGCCACGCTCCAATCTCCCTGACAACCTTCGCTCCATCACCGCAGACACTGCCAAGGAGCAGAGCGGAGGGAGCAGTTCTGCCCCTCTCAGGATCTTTGCAAAGTCAGTGCCAGTCCCAGTTTTCCTCCTCTGTCTCCAGTTCCCATTACAGGTGGGAGCTTCTCCCTTCCAGCCCAGGACAAGATATTCCTCAGTGGATGGATTGTTCAAGAAGAGGGGAGCGCAGCGAGCGGGGGGCACTGACACCCATCTCTGGCCTTTACAATGGTAAGAGTGACTGACGTGAGCCAGGACTAAATCTCCGAAGATAAATCTCGGTGCTTTGACCTTTAAACAATATGAAATCCCTCAATAAAAAAAAACCCTAAGTTCAGGGCTTAAACATCTGAGGAGCTCCTTAGACCATTGCACATCCAGGGGTCCAATTTTACAGCAATTCTTTTCAGTGCTGTTTCTTTTCTGTTGGGAAAAAATATCCAGATGCTACTTTTAGACAGAGAGTTAAGGAGAGGAAGCAGTATGGGCACATTCCAGCTGGAAAAACGATGCCTAGAATTAAATAATATAAGCAGACAACGTCAAGCAGGGCTGTTCCTCCTCATTTTTCTTCTTTTTGTTTGAGAGACAACAGATAGAGCCTTCATTACAGCACCACATTCCACCTTCAGCAAAGGATGTCCAATTGCATCTTGGAAGATACACTGCAGAACCACATTAACACTGGAATTAAGTAACTGGCACTATTTGTTGCCTTTGATAGTTGTATCCTTATTGGCTTTCCTTATTTTCTCTCCCTCCCTTCAACAGAACAAGATAATTAGACAGAAGCAAATAAGATGTACAGAGCTAGAAAACAGAAGAGCCTGACATGTGTAGTACATGCTGTCAGCCATATGGCATTCTATATATATTGTTACAGATGAAAATCGTACCACACACTGCGCTGTACATTAACACTGGAATGGTATCCAGTCATTCCCGGGCAGACACCGATACTCTCCCCTGTGTTGGCTAATAGAGTTCTGAAGTTTTCTCCCCAGCATTTGATTTGAAATGACAGTGTTTTCTATTAATGGGTGGGCACTGTCAGTTTGTTGACCCCAGCCGGGAAGGATGTCTTTTTGTTCCAGTGGCAGCCATCATTTCTGTGAAGTGATGCATGTAAAGAAGCCAGTAAATGCAATTCACCTCACACGCGGCTGTCACTCAATTTGACATCTACATGTTGGAGGATTTTCACAAAGTTTTCTCCATGTGACCTGCAAGTTAAAGATCAGGGAGGTTACCTTCGTCCAGCCCATCCATATGTCAATCATCCCCTCCTAAAAATGAAAGTTACAAATAAACTGCAGCTACTATTTATACTCCGCTGCCTGTCCCATCTTTTCCATGTCAATCCCGCTGTTTCTCATTACAGCCACTCCACACTCCTCCTCACTTCTTTGTGTATCCCGGATTAAGTTCCTTTGTTTTTCTGCTGCTGTCCTAAGCGTGTAAAATCCTTAATGCCTTGGCTCTCTTTTCCCCCCTATGATAAAAGAAGGAAACTTAGGAAGATGTTAGAGGAGAGATGCAGAGAGGCTTTGGACAAGGGCCTGTAGGGACAGGACAAGGGGAATGGCTTGAACCTCCCAGAGAGGAGACTGAGATGAGCTCTTGGGCAGAAGCTCTTCCCTGTGAGGGTGCTGAGGCGCTGGCACAGGGTGCCCAGAGAAGCTGTGGCTGCCCCATCCCTGGCAGTGTTCAAGGCCAGGTTGGACACAGGGGCTTGGAGCAACCTGCTCTAGTGGAAGGGTTGGAACTGGCGGAGCTTTGAGGTCCCTTCCAACACAAACCATTCTATGATTCCTCATTCCACTTGCTGACCCTGTATGAGTTTAGCAGGACTTCATCGCATCACCGGCATGGCGTGGCTATCTCACTAGTTTACATACACTTCTCCAGCTATGGCAGAAGACAGAGAGCTCTTCATATATCACGTTCATGTGGCCACACTATGCAGCAATAAACTAAGTAGGTCAAGTCAGTGTTTGTTGTTTGGTAATCCCCACCTTGTTCAATGCCTACAGCTTGCAAAACAACCCCAAGAACCAGCTGTCCTGAAGAGCTTCCAGCTTTTAGGAGACATCTTTCTGGAACAAGTGCATACAACAGACACCTAACGTCCCCTGAACTGTCACACTCAGTCTCAGCTCCTCACCAGTTCAGTCCACTCCTAGAAATTCAGAGGGGAGGTAATATGTCCACCCTGCTTCAGTTTGTCTCTCTTGAGTACAAATCTTCTTGGCTAGGCTACAATATGTGAGGAATTCCTTCTGTTTTCTGACACAGCCAGCCATTGAGGATGGTATTTTCATAAGAGGGTCTGTAGGAACCGTGGCTGTATTAAATGACATATTTTACAGCTATTTCGACTGCATTCCTGTTTACATTTCAGACTTCCAAACCTCCATGAAACATTCTCAGTTTACCATTTAATTATACAATAGCCCCTGGAAGTCGTGATTTAGGGGACCCAGCATTTGAGCTTACATTTGCAGCCCACTGACCATCGGGTCTATGCTCCCCTTGGGTCACAGGAGGGCTCAGGCTCAAAGCTCCCTGACATGGTGACGACCCTCATCATTTCCTTGTGCCTCAGCTGGAGCACAGAGAGGAAGAGACTTGAGAAACAGGAGGAGTAAAATATTGCAGTGAACTTTTAAACTAAAATAGCAATAGAGAGTTAGATAATTAAACGGGAAACCAGACCCAAAAGTCAAATAAGGAGGGAGACATCAAAGAGAAACAGCAATCTCTGATAAAGATCAAGAGAGAAAGCTAAAATTTTTATGGCATATGCTGACAAATGGCTGAAGTAAAATATAACCAAGTAACTTGGTTTAGCAATATTTCTACAGATTGTCTGAACTACACTGCTGCAGAGATCAAAGGATGGAGCTGGAAACAAAATACCAAAAGAAATGACACACTCCCCTTCTACATACTCTCCTCCCCACTTTTACATTCATATTTCAAACCTAAGACTCAGAGGCTGGGAATTTGTAGGTGTTTCTGGAAAGTTCACTCCATCAACTGAACAAGTGGGGACTTTTCATTTGGAATTTCTTGTTAGTATCCTCCTTTTTTCCCCTTTATCAAGGTGTTGAGAAGGAAGGTCCAGCCTGTCTCCAGCTCAGATCTTCCCTCAGCTGAGGACCAGATTGCTCCGGGATGCCCAGTTCTCTGCATTTCTGTGTATGACTCAGTGACATGTCTTCAGCAGATGGGTCTTCCACAGTTTTCCCAACAATGCTCCCATTGTTGTCACTGAAACCTTTCCTCAAGGCGTTGAGCCTTGTCCTCATTATGTGCAGATGAATCTGCTGTTTCTGACGACTCTGCTCCTCTATCAATGGTTGCCATTTGTGAGCATCCTCTACATGGACAATAATCTCTTCTTTTTGCTTTGCTTTGTTGACTTGCTCATCAATTTATCACACACTTTAGATAAATATATTTGTCAATCGAGGCTTTTTGAGTATTTAGCTAATAGAAAAGCCATCTGTAATTTATTTGAAGTTTATTTGCAGTGATCACAAACACACAACCTCCTCTGATCTTTTTTGTCCATATTTCACAATGACTTAAAAGTTTACAGTGAAATTTAATTAGGAAAAAAACCCTGATTTTTCCCACCCTACTTGAAAGCCAGCTCTCAAGATAGCTGCTTCTCTGCAATATCAAGAGACTGGGAGATAAAGATTATCTCTGATTACACTCTCTTCCTACATGAGAACCAAACTGATTTAATAAATGGAACTCAGGTTCTTCCTCCTCAATGAAAAACAATTGCACTCAAAACCAAGACAGCCAGGTGAAAACCTGGAGTATGTGTTACATGCAAGACTAAATGAGATCTAATGACCCTTTCTGAATTAAATGAAGCAGCAGGTTTGCAGGAAGTAGCATGTGGGCCATTGGCTTTCCTCAAACACATGCTGATTAAAAGGAAGTTGCAAGTACACTGGAAGGCAAGGCTTAGCCAGTTGACAGGAGGCCCAAATGTTGACAGATAAAGTGGTTTGGCCAGTTGAAAATGTCTACTTAGTTTAAATACAAAATTACTCTTCAGTCAGTTCTTGAAAGGTTGAAGACAGTAAAACACCATCCTGCATCAGAAAGTGCTTGCAAAGTGCTGCAGAGTCTCTGGTGGAGCTTTTGCCATTTTCTGGTGGAACTCAATGTTTCACCTTGTCTGCAGTGTTAGTAAATACCAGGTCCTATCACCAGCTACGCGAGAGTAAGACAGCTACAAGTTGAAGACAGATCACAGGGTTGAACTCTTGATAGCAGGAAGAGGATGTTTATTGCTACCCAAAGCACCTCCATTTACAAAAGAGATCTATGGTGTGCAACTCAGTTTAATATTTAAAAATAAATAAATCTATTAACATTAAGGGGGTTGCTCAGAATCCCAATTTTGTGACCAAATGTATGTGAAAGAAAAGGCAGTGAATTGACCTGGTGAAAACTCACCATAATATTCACCAATTCAAGCTTCATTATCAGATGCTAACAGAGATGAAGTGAATTCCAACTCTTTTTGATTCTTTACTTTACATGTTTGCAATGAACAAAGTTCAGCCAAATAAATCGTTGATATTAAAAAGGTATTTGTCTCCTATGTATAATATACACTGACATTTCCTCCCTGTTGAATCATCTTCTGCCACTCATTAGACTCATCACTGTGTCTCTCCTCTAATGTCTTTGTATTTATACTTCTGTGTCTTCTATTTTTTTTTTCATTACCTTTTAGGACTGTGGAGTCTAAAAACAAATGTGGTGCCAGAAGAAAGAGCTGCCATTGGATTTCTCCAGGGCTTCCTAGTTTGCTTCCAAAACATCCTGGTATAAATCCAGTGGCATGAGCCCAGGTTTATACAAGATATATCTGAGAGAAACTTTGGAAGGTTACTGCTTAATCACAAAATACCAGATTTTTGAGGGACTTTTTGAGGTCATTTGGTTCATCCCAAACATGATCATGATCCTTAATGACTTCTGAGGCCAACCAGCTTCCACAGACAGAGACACACACCTCTCTAGAAGATCTATTTCCAACGCTTTGCGTACCTCTCATCCTATAGATTAAAATCCTCTAGATTAAATTAAAACTTCAAGTGCAGTCCTGAATTTCAAAGCAGATGAAATTCCTACTAACTAAAGGCAAAAAGGGAAAACCAAAAAGAATTTGGTCTGTGAAAAACTCTTCATTCATGGTTGTGTCCTAGCAGAGATTTCCAAACTCTAAAAACAAGGAAAAAACCTCTATTGTTGCTGATGACAAGCAATAAGCATTCTTTGTTAGACAATAAGGCTTTTCATTGTAATTCCCTGTGACTTCAAGACATGGGGTATCAAGTGTTTCTGGTTTCACACTTCACTACCAGAGTTTATTTGGAAAGAGAAGAGGCAGCATGTAACAATACAAAGCATTAAAGGATACTTGCAATGAACAGACAAACCCAAACCACTTCTCTGAAACTCCATGGAAAATTTTCCACTTCATTTCTACCTTTAGCATGGAGTTTAGTACATCTACTGTGGTATGGAAGGATAAGTGCTGGAAAATTGTTGCTCAGTGGTAGTCATTAATAGTAGTAATCAAGTTTCCAGGTTATAAGGCAAGTGATAATGAAGTGTTGATTGTTACAGGTTAAAGAATGACTATGGCACCACATCCAGCTGGGAGGTTGGGACCTGAAGATCTAATAAGCTCAAAACTTCGTAAATAAACTTTTTTCCATTCTTCTTTTCCACTTAAAGCAACTGGAAGAAAACCAGATATTGACCTCAGTTCCACCAGATTATACCTTAATACAAAATCAATTCATTCCAATACACAGCTTCTCTGGGCACCCTGTGCCAGCGCCTCAGCACCCTCACAGGGAAGAGCTTCTGCCTCAGAGCTCATCTCAATCTCTCCCCTCTGGCACGTTCAAGCCATTCCCCTTGGCCTGTCCCTACATCCCTTGCCCAAAGCCCCTCTTCAGGTTTCTTGTAGCCCCGTTTGTCACTGGGAGCTGCAGCTGCCCCATCCCTGGCAGTGTTCAAGGCCAGGTTGGACACAGGGGCTTGGAGCAACCTGCTCTAGTGGAAGGTGTCCCTGCCCGTGGCAGGGGTTGGAACTGGGTGAGCTTTAAGGCCCCTTCCACACAAACCATGATGACACCTGCCCTCAGAACAAGTTATACCAAGCCCAAATGATAACAGCAAAGGCAGTGCAGAGGCAGGAACTGTGACTCCTACACAAACGTTCCTGTCCAGGAATCTACTTCCCAGTTTGAAGCAGCACCAGGCTCAGAGCAGGGCAGAACAGTGCAGAGCCTCAGCAACATGCTTTGGAGCATAACCTCTGAGAGCTGCCTGCAGGGGTAGGGGGTCAGGGATCTGATGGCTGGATCCTGTCATACACACAGAAACACAAAAGCAACCTACTGCTCTGGCTGCTACATGACCCTTCTGCTGGCCACTGCTACCACTTCAGGATTGGATTATTCATATTTCCTGGATCAGTCAATCAGAGAGGCACAGACAGAGAAAGGAATAAGCAAACAAATGAACACACAATGTTCCATTTTATTTTAAGCAACTGTTTTTCTGGCTAATTCTCCTTTTTAGCACTACCAACTATGTTACAGTAGTCATCCACTCACAGCAGAGTGCAATGAGACCTGCTTGGGCTGCCTTGCTGTGCTGTTCTTCACTGTTTCCTGGCATTTATTACCCAAAGAGGCAGAGTGCCCTTAGAGAGCCCTCTTCTGCAGGTCAGGCACACAGGCAAGAGAGGGTGGGGGACTCCTCCACCTTTTATAGAGCCGGGTCTATTCAAATCAAGACAATAACAAGTATTCACTCTCATGCTCCAGGTCGTAAGATGATCACCAGCAGGTCTCAGAGAGGAATTTTCCCACACAGCCATGCACAGAGATGAATATATAGTCTGTGAGTGCTGTGGTTTGCCTGCAGTCTGTGTTCTTCTGTTTGAGGTATTAGGGACTGGTTAGCAAACAGGATGGAGCTACACTCCATTCAACACCTGCACCGAAACCATATATTAAAGTTGGGGATCACAACTGGTGTAAGTTACTCCAAAACAATGACTGTGCAAGAAGCCACAGAACAGCTCTTAGTTGTTAATTACTGATTTAATAAACACAGTACATCAGGAAATCAGAGCATAAAGGCACTAAAGAGTTATAATTAATCTCTAGCAACAGGTATCAGAACCACTCACCAACTAGCACAGTGTCCCTTTTAACCACCATAAACCAAATGTTAAGATATTAAGCTGGAAGTGTTTGAAACTTCTAAATCAGGTCTGCAAAACCACTGGACTAAATCTGAAGGTCTTTTGTTTTTCACTCTTTTATGGGCTTTTATAGTTAGACCTTTCTTTACAGCCACAAAGACTTTATTTCCTCTTACTCTATTAAATCAAAGCTGAGACGCTCAGAAATAAAGAAGGAATTTAAAAATCTGGAATGTGAGCAATGCAGCAAATAGAGCAAGGCTTGCAATGAAATGGGTAGGCACTGCCAGGACTGTGATTGTCTTACAAGCTATAAAGGCAGTGCTATGCAGTGAGGAGGGCACCGGGGCAAACTCAAAGAACATGGAAAAAATACCCAAAAAGCAAAAAAATACTAATTTTAGGTCAAGATTTTAATCTAAAACTACAGAAAATAGTTCACAAGGAGCAATAAATAAAAGATATTAAGAGGAAACCTACAGAGGAATGTAGCCTACAGTGGGATTATAGGCTTTTGACTCCGGTTCTTACCAGGAGTAAGGATGAGCTTTGATTACACAACAGCTCTGCTACTATTAGTGACTTGCTCACTTGCCAGTTGCAATAAAAGCAATGTAAAATACATTTAGCTAATTTTGACACCAGAAATGCAGCCACAGGGCAGTTATTTAACCACAATTACAGGAAAAGAGTCCCATTTATTGTTATCTTCCAGAAGTAGACGCAGAGTTCAGTTTCCACTGTAATCAACATCATTATGCACATACTGCTATCTCTCCTAAAATCTCCCCTATCTTTACACCACATAAATAAAACCAACCAACCCTCTAACCTCAATCTCTCAAGCAATGCTTCCAAAGCACATTTGATTTTAAAGAAGTCAGACTGAACCAAGTCATCTTTCAGCAGAATGAACCAAAACCATTTGTGTGCACTTCTCATGTGGGACTGCCTCAAACTCCAGATTTCCAGCTCTCTATTGTCCTGGTGAGTGGCTAATTCAGCTACAGTGCAGACACACACACAATAGCAGAAATTTAAACTACAGCATTCATTTTGTCCAAGGGCTTGCTATAATCTTAGTCAGATACCACTACAGAGCATCATAAGAAGACAAAGCTGAGAAAGCTGGGCTGGTTCAGCCTGGAGAAGAGAAGGCTCCTGAAGGGGAGACCTTAGAGCAGCTCCAGTGCCTAAAGAGGCTCCAGGAAACCTGGAAAGGGGTTTTGGACAAGGGATGTAGGGACAGGACAAGGGGAATGGCTTTAACCTGCCAGAGGGGATATTGAGATGAGATCTTTGACAGTTCTTCCCTGTGAGGGTTCAGCCCTTTCCCATTTCAGACTGAGTGCCCTGCGGACTGGGTTGTGGACTCCTTTTCCTTCTATTGTGCACTGGACTAATGAATCTTGAACAAGAAAAATTAGTAGTGCTCCTGCGCCATCCATCTATAACTCAATTCACTTGAGAGATGGGATTTTAATTTCACTATTCAAAGGAAGCAATCGAACATCCATCTCTATGCTACACATTGCATTTACTTGTATAAGTGCTCTGATCAATTCCCACCTTTTGCAGTCCCTCCATCCTTCCCCAGCTAAAGCTCTGAATCTTTCTAGGGATCAGGTCTGAGTGATGCTTGCAGCTCTTTACCTGGTCTTGTCAAAGCTCAAGGAGGAATCTCAGGCATTTAGCAAACACAGGTACAGAACAGAAGGATTTAAAGACTTGGGCATCCTCAGGTCTACACAGCCTGGAAGTTTCCGAGAACTCCATTTTGGAGTAAGCCGGTCAATTTTACTTGTGGGCACAGTGTGGCAGCCTGCTTGTGTTTCAGCCTTAGTAGCCCATGCAAGAAACTAAACTCCCTTTTTTCCTTTCTCAGATGAGTGCGATTTCAGCAGCATCAGCTTGTTGATCTGAATGGCTGCATGATTACTCGAGCTCCACTGTCAGTGCTAAACAGACCAGGACCATGAGCCTGAGAACCAGGAGAAAGACCAGACCCTCCTTTTGGCAGCATCATAGACTTAAACCATTCCAATTCAGTTGCAAAATACATCCTTAACTACTTTACAATACTGCCCTGATCCCATCAAAGATAACCAGGAAGACAAACACACAGCCACAAGTTTCTCTTTGGATCACTGGCTCTGCCTGTCTGTGTTATTCCATGAGAGTAGGTCTCTGCTCCCAGGTCTTAGTGCTATTCCATATAAACTCATACATTCCCAAAGCAATTAATGCAGAACTCTAAATGAGGAACACAGAGGTGAAAACAGTGCTGTGGCTTTTGCTTTTTACTTAATTGCCCTCACTGTAGTGAGAGGTAAAAGTCCAGCTCAGGTTCCGATGGGAGATTTGTTCACAGTGAGGGATGATGAGACCCGAAGCTGTATTCATTTCAAAGCAGCATCACACTAACTTGATCTACAATAACTGCAGAAGTCTGGTGCTGGCAACACTTTAATCTACTACTCATCTTCTAACTGATAAATGCCTCCCTGTTTTAAATCTAAATTCTCTGAGGCCTCCAGAAGGAACAGGATCCTGCTGACTGAAGAGAGTTAACACTTCCATTGACTACCTGGATGTTAAGAGAAAGGTTCGTGCACAGGACTGAGAATTTAACTCTTGAGAACTCTTTTCCTCCTCATCACTTGTGTGGCAAAAATGGAAATTTACTATTAAAATTTACACAGAAAAGGCATTTGGGAAGAGAGCCTGAACTACTGCTATTAACTTACCCATTTGACTTAGCCAGGAATCACCGAGTTGTAAGTAATTACCTTTACATACAACAGGATTGCCAGTGCAGATACTGTTCAAGCCTTCTACTACTTTGTTTTGTACACCACAGAATTAAGATTTCTGATACCAAACCCAAGTGAAAGGGCAATACTCCCTTCTTTTTACTGATACACTACAACAGATTTATTAGTAGTTTGTTCATACAGATTTAGTTCCTTTTTCTTGTCCAGTAAAGGAAGTCCTTCCTTGAAGACACCGAGATTGATGACTTTCTGACCTTAGATGATGGAGCTGCATGTTGCTGACTAACTTTTTGCCTTGCTTTATTTAGTAATTGGCATACGTAGCTATAATTATGGTGCTCAAAACTCATTATGCCATGCTAAGTGAAGGCAGATATATTTTAGGGAGTTTTTCAGCTGGAAAAGCCTGTTTGGGAAATTTGTGAAACACATTCACCTATCAGACAGCGTGTGCCCTCTTTGTACCTCCCGAGGGATGAGTTGTGATGGGCTATGGAAAAGTTTACATTAGCACCATCTACCGGAGAGCCCCTTGGTTGTGTACTACAGCCTCACGTTCCTTCCACGTATTCGAAAAGCAAAGAAAGGAAAAGCTGTGGCAACGGTTTCAAGCAGTAGACGTTGTCCACTGTCAAATATGATGCTCAGAGGGGGCCTCATAAAGTCAGTGCTACACAAAGATCTCTCTTCTCAGGCTGTTGCACATCACTGGACCCACTCTTGGTCCTTCAGGTCACTGGAAAGGAGGAGAGAGGGGACACAGTGTCCTCTCCCTGCATGCAGGGCGAAGAGACAGGGCTTGCTTTAAGGACAGGCTGCTGTGGTGTGGTAGAGGTGGTCTGGGTATGTTCATGGAGGAAAAGAGAAAGGTGATGTGGGAACACTCAGCCTGGTATTAGCACTTTGCAGGTTTGGTTCTCCAAGACTTCTTGTGCTGCTGCTTCCCTTTTGTTAAACAGAGCATCCACTTTTCTCCAAAGTAATACTTGTAGAACACACAGAGAAAACAGATTTCTCTGTAGAGACACCTTGGGAATGAGGGACAGACTTGGGTTCTGCTCTGGCTCCTCAAGCAGACTTTTTCTCTTTAAATCTCAGAAGAGCCACTGAAGTTCTGTGCCTAAAAAACTGCCTTATGTAAAGGAGCAAAGGCAATGGGATGTAGATCCCTAAACACTGATCGTTACAGCTTTACTAGGTAAAACAGGTTACTTACAGTCTCTTATTCCAAAGGATCAGTCTAAGAATCAAGACTGATGGCCTAAGGAATGTGGGTTGGGGATGTATCAAAGTTCTTACGACGTGGACCTATAAATTAATCACTATCACCTAATTCAAGGGCTCAAATCCTGCTGACAACAAACATGTATTCTTCTAGGACAAACTGTCCTCCATTTCACCTAAAGCTCAAGCATTCAATTTAAAGGCAGGAAGGCTGCTCTTTAATGACATTCATGTCTTTATATCTTGGTTGTTAAATAACCATAGAAATCTCTTTCCTGTGTGAACAGGAGCAGACTACAGACTATTTGTATATGTGTGCAAGCAACGCATGCTTTCTAGAAGTGCCATCCTCTCAGGTGGAATTATCAAGATTAATTTAAGGACCATTAAAGGACAAAACCCTTCTTCAAAATGGAACCAGACCAATTTATCTCGTGGTTGCCAAGAAATGCATTTAGGAAAAAATCAGCTACTTTGCATTTAGAACAGGAGATAATTTACTAATGTCAACACCCAGCAAAATGGACTGAAGTGCTAAAGTGACTATTGCCACAGTGTCATTAAGACTCGTGTCTTAAAGGTTAGCAAGCAGATATACCTGGATTCCACCATGCTTGACTCCACTACACACTCTAATGATTCTTTAAGAACAACAGCAAACCATGTCAGACATCTCACTGCTGATTCAATAACATTAATCTTTAGGAGACAACTTCTATTTTTCAGTTAAATCTGAAAGAGCAAACAGGGCTCTTAATGAAAGGAAACAATCCAGCTGTTCACCTTTCCTCACACAAATACCTTCAAGCACATAACACCAACTACAAAACATCACAGAATTCATTTGAAGAAGTCTAAGTACACACCCAGACATGAAAACATCATGAAAACCACATGGTTCTTTTACTAATTTTACCAGTCTTAATCTGAATTATTTTTATCTGAATTATTATTATCTGAATTATTTGTGTTTATTATAAATCATTAATATTTATTATTGGGTTATTAGTATTATTTACTATTGTATTAATGCTGTTTGTTATTCATTATGGGGCTTGGAGCAACCTGCTCTAGTGGAAGGTGTCCCTGCCCATGGCAGGGGGTGGGACCGGGGGGGGGTTTAAATGTTTCCCTGCCCATGGCAGGGGTTGGAACTGGATGAGGTTTAAGGTCCGTTCTAACCCAAACCATTCTGGGATTCTATGATTTAACTACTGAAAGTTATATATCTGAAAGGTTTTTCATTAATCTTCTTACAGGCACTTCTGGATCTTTCTCCTAAAGGTCTGGACTGAATTTAGAAACTGTGTTTTATCCCTGTGGTTAATTATCATGATTCTTTCAAACACGCTTTACTTAAACACAACTAGTTGTATTAGTACCTTGTGGGTTTGGTGTTAAAGTTACAACTAATGCAACTTTAATACCTAATTTCATTTCTTTTCTGATGCCCAAACACTGATGTATTGTTTCCCTCAAAGTTTCATCACTTCTTTAGTCGCCAGTGAGCCACTCATTTGTTTCATCCATACATTTTAGCATCTTTTTGTTCACGCCATATCCTGAAAGTAAAGAGATGGAATGAGATGCAATCTGAATCCTTGGGATACAGCTCTGCTAATTTCTGTCATACTAGAAGCTGATGGATGTTCTGCTTTTTTGATTTTTTTCCCCAGATTAAAAGTAGTTACAAAACTGAGGAAAAATTAGCTCCCTCCTGACAATTTAAGTTCTTCTGCCAGCTTATCACTGACATCTGAAAGTCCAAATTTATTACCTTCACTAGTTCACCATAAGAAAATGATTCTACTAGACCAGAAAGACCAGATTTTCAAAGCAGCCGTGTTTCCCAAAATGCCTTACAGTGCTGTGATGATTAGATCTGGTTGGGAACAGGAATTTTCCCCCAGAATTTCTTTAGTTTTTTAAAGGCAGAAGTATGAACTCTGTGTCCAAACCCCAAACATCTGATTTTCAAAGGAGAGGACCCTGGTGGTGCTATTGGGAAAGCTGGCAAAAGTTGACATTTTCCAATGGAAACCAAACTGCTTCTGTGCACAAACAGACAAGATTTTGTCAAAACTGAAGACAGAAATTTTGCATCATT
>NW_009914172.1:99981-112918 GCF_000696875.1 Nestor notabilis
CCTGCTCCTCATTTCAAGTGATATCCCTGTCCCAAAGACAGACTTATTGAATCAGCTGGGTGTATACTTAAAGGTATACAGAATTTCTACTACTCCCTTCTGACAAGAAGTCACATGGAAAAGATGAGGGGTGATGGGTACAACCTACTCCTTGGGAGATTCCAACTGGACACAAGAAGAAACCTTTTCATCATGAGAACAATCAGCTACTGGAGGTGGTGGATTCCCCAGTGCTGGGCACTGTTAAGAGTTGGCTGGACAGGCTGCTGGAACATCGAGTCTGGATCAAGCTTTGCCAAGAAATGTTGGACCAGCTGATCCCTGAAGTTCCTTCCAACCTGGGATTCTATGATACTGAACATCCATACTGAACACCCAGCAGGTAGGAAAGGCTGCATATAGAATCATAGAATAGTTAGACTTCCATTTAATAGTTCAGATATTTAAATGCTCAAGTCCATCTAGTTTAGCTTGTCTGTTGTTTTTCTTCTTTTTGGCCTATTTCAGCTGTTATTTCCTGACACATCAATGTCAAGTGCTGCCTCTGTCCCTTTCACCACTGTTGTTTTTAGTGGATTTGGAATTATTTCTTGCGTATCTTCCCATCTTCAGTTGTTTGCTCTTCAATTTCCTTCTTTGTCTTGCTTGAATTTCTATCTCTTTCTATCGGATCCATTTGGGCAGGACTTCCATTTTCTCTGTTTGGCTTGAATAACCTCTTAAACTCCACCAGCAGAAGAAATATCTGCTATTCTCAGTGAGTAATTAAGGTTCTTTAGGCACGTTAATGAAAGGACACAGACAAGTGCCTGAGCTATATATAATTACGGCCCTTTAGAAAGTGTCACCAGAAACCCAGTAAAATAAATTCACTAATACTTGGTCTTTTAAGCCCCATTAGAGAGCAAAGTCTATGAGATAGCCTGAACATCTCCTCGGGTCGTCCAGGTTCTTCACTGCTTCTCATTGCCATACATGAACTTTCCAGATGAGATTCACTCATCTGATTATTTCCCTAGGGGATGGGAAGAGCACAGTCCTAATCAGCAATCTTCTTTGATATGAAATAAATATTAATTGCCTTTTTTAATCCGAAGGTGTCTACAACCCTTGCCTTACACTATTAATGAGAGCCACATTCTTTTTCATTTTAGTTTTATTTTAATGTTTGTTTTCCTTTTACTTAAACTTCCCAGGCTCCATCTCATACATAAAGATTTGTACTGTACTATTATTGAGGAAGCACTGGGCTTTTTAGTGCCTTTGCTTTTAGTTCTTTCCCTTGATAGGACAAGGGGGAATGGCTTTAACCTGCCAGAGGGGAGATTGAGATGAGCTCTGAGGCAGAAGCTCTTCCCTGTGAGGGTGCTGAGGCGCTGGCACAGGGTGCCCAGAGAAGCTGTGGCTGCCCCATCCCTGGCAGTGTTCAAGGTCAGGTTGGACACAGGGGCTTGGAGCAACCTGCTCTAGTGGAAGGTGTCCCTGCCTGTGGCAGGGGTTGGGACTGGAGGAGCTTTAAGGTCCCTTCCAACACAAACCATTCAAGGACTTTTCCAAGGCAGTTTCAATGTGGTAGTGCAATACCGTGTCTCAACCTACACAACCAGGCATTATATTGTATTTTTACATCTTCCTTACCCATTATGCTTATACTATGTTTCTATTAAAGACAGAGCTCATCTAGCAATTATAAACACCGTGGTAAAAAACAGACGGAAAGCTAAGAAGTGTTCAAACTCAAAGAATCACTCAACTTACTCTGATCAGCAATTCAGGACCCAGAATTTCATCACCCACTTCACAGTCAACTTTCAGTACACGGAATGTGGTTCATTTGCCTGGTGAGTACATTTGGAGGAGGGAGAAGTACCTAATCAAGACTGTACCTATCCAAAGTATGAAATGCATAAACAAATCTCCACAAGAAGAGACATGAAAACTGTGACAGATGTCAGTTATGTCACTTAAAGGGCAACTCAAAGACACTGTGGTGATGAGGATGATATAAAATTCACCAGTGAGCAGAAAATCAAATTGTACCCTCTATCTTACACAATTAATATCTCAAACTAACACTTTGTGGTGAATACATGTTACTGTTGAAAAGAAAAAGAAATCCAGCTTCTCTTTAACAGACTAACCTTTCTTTTCTTCTTCTTTCTGCTTTGAAACAACCATAATATGGAATTATGGTTATCCCAGATTTTTCAGGTTTCCGATTTCTAGAAATATCTGGAGGATTATTTTTCTAAAACAACCAAATGCAAACACTTGCTTAAATTCCTTAAAAGTACACCAAGAGTAGATATTAGATATGATATCTAATAGTATTTTGAAATACTTATGGAAATATTTAAGGAATATGGACTCACCCCTGCAAAATATGTATCTGGAATTAATCTAACAAGTGGCTGTCACAGCTGCTCAATGTTTAAGGGCTAAGGCCTTATGATCAGGAAGTCGGGGAGATGACTTTCTAAGAAAGCAATTAGAAGTTATCAGTGCAGGGGAATGATTAATACTGAGAACAGGAAACAGGGCAAGGGACTCTTGGCATGAAGAGCAGGGCTGGAAGAACTAAAACACACTGCAGGGAGAAAATGGAAATTCTCATTTCCATCCGGTGCTGGTTTTCCTCAAGTGAACCTTTTTTTGCTCTTCTGTGCCATGTTTCCCTTATAAAACAGTAAAGACATTTCCTTACGCAACATCCACGGAAATCATCTTCCCATAAGACGCCTCAGGAATACAACGTTAGCTTTCCAACTCTCCCCTTCAGTAAGGGAGGAATGGCAACCTGGCAGAAAGGAGAGGCAGGCATGAAAGCCTAAGGAGGATTTTTCTTCTTATTATCACACCATCGCATCTGAAATAATTCCGGGATTCAAGCCAAGATCTTTGACATGAGTATTTGTAATGTTGAGCTGAAATACCAAACCAAGAGGCAGTGAAGCGCTGTTTGCTAAGTCCGAAAGCCTCCTGTGGGGTTTCTGGATGTATCTGTCTTCTGAAGATGAAAGGAAAAAAGATATCCAGAAGCTTTTCTGAACTGATAGAGCTTCAGGATCCAGGGTGATGTGTAGACAGAACGTTTTTCAAGGCTTTTAATGCCTTGAATGTTCCATTCCTGCAGCCACAGGGGATTTTGAAGTTTGCTAAAACAACTGAACGCATTCCTCAAAACAATGCAGTGGGTCTTTCTTGTGAAAGCAAAGCTAATCAAATACAGCATCCTGTGTTGTATTGATGGCAGCCAGCAAGCCACTCATGGCACTATGAGAATCTCTGCTTTTAGGCCAACAGACGTATTATGGACTGTTTTCTCCATCTGTTCTCAAAACAAATGCCAAGATGGTCAAGGAGTCAGAACATCCCACTGAAAATTGGATCAAAGAAGTGACCTGAGCTGCTGTGCCAGGACTGAAGCCTCTGCAGAGACAAAATCTGTAGAAATAGAGTAACATAACAAATCTAGAAATCATTTATACAGTAATTCAATAGGAACAATCCTGGATAGACTTTGAGGCTTTCAAGCAGAGTTTGTAACCCCAAGGAATCGATGAATGTTAAAACAAACAGTGAAAAGAACTGATCCTTTTACCAGGCAAAGTTAAAAGCAGAGATTGTCAGTGCTGATAATATAACTTGAGTCCTTAAAATACACCTTTAGAGCTGGTGTTGGTCTGCAGAGGCATCTCATTGTCCCAGTGAAAACAGAAGGTGAATACTGTATTGAAACAGTATTGAAACCAGCACCAGCCAAATACCTGTGTGTGTGACACAGTCCCCTCTACACACTTAAACAGCCCCAAAGCCCTATCTCAATATTCCAAAGGATGTGGCTAAGGAAATATGCAACGTGATGAGTGAGCACTGGTTATTCCTTTGAAAAGCCTGCTATGCTCCCACATGCCTCCAGTCGCCTCTTCCTAACCTGACATGAAGGATTGTCTCATTACAGAAAGACAGACAAGGAAAGGTATAAACAGGATGGGTAAATGAGGTGGCAGACCTTGAGAGGCTGCAAGAAGAGAAAAGGAGAGGAATGGTAAAGGAGGGAGTGACTGACATGGACACAGTGCAAGAAAGAAAGGAGGCTGTGGGCAAAAAAAACCCCTTTGATGGAAGCAGAAAAAACTCTGCACAAAATCAAGCATTGGAATTGGTTAAAATCTCTCTTGAGAGCAGCACAATTTCTGAAAGGCTGGTGAAAATGATACTTGAATAAGAACAAGTACCTGGAAAATGGGAGCCAGAAAAGAACAATGAGATGGACACCTACGGGGATGTGCATGTGTATCCATGCTCCCTATTTGTACTCATGTTGTTGAGGATCCTTCTCAGCTTTGGGATGTGCCACCCCCTGGCCTTCCCCTTGCCTGGAGAACACCACAGATGGAGCACAGAGGGAACTGCAGGTAGAACACAGCTCAGCACTGAGTGTTCATGCTTCCATCTATGTGTCACCTCTAAGAAATTAGGAACTGAGCATGTCCTGGCTGAGCTCTGCCTTCCTGGGGAGCCCAGCCAGCCCAGCTGAAGCTATTGGAACACACCACGTCTTCCTTTAAATCCAGGTGTCCAGTGCAGCTGCCTGTTAAATATCCATGGCTAAGCCAGCCCTACTGACCACAATGTCACTGCTATGGAAAGAGGCACCTGAACAGGAATAGCTGTAAGAGCAGAGGAGAACCTTCCTCTTGGCAAAAGCAGACACCACCACATCACTTCCACTTCACTGAAGACAGCAAATCCAAGCTTACAGGGCTGTCCATCTCTCCCTTCCTCCTTCCTTTCAGTCTCCTTCATGTATAGCAGTAGAGGCCAGTCTTTGGCACCTCATCAGAGGGAGCAAAACTCAATTTTACCAAGACCTGGATGAGTTTCTGTGTCCAGAAAAAGGCTTAAACTGGTTGCAAAGTCCAGATCATCCAGGCAAGCTCTGAAGTTTTCAGTGAGTTTTCTTCTCTGGTGATAGTCAGAAAATGCCTGTGGCTTCAAAGCTTCCATGTAACTGTAAAGCACCACGTTTCCCTGACTGACCAGAACAGGCTATTATGATTTGTGTATTAAAACCTTGTGTTTTCCACCTATCGAGTGCATAAACAACAGTTTAACCTTTATCCCAAGGCATGTACACCCTCCATCCTCCTAGAAAAATGAATTCATGCTTAGCAGTCAAATCACTATCAACCTGACCTTTAAACACATCAGTGTTTCTTGGAAAAATATTATGGCTGAGATGCCTACTGTGGTAAACAATATTAGCTGCTCCAAGGCATTGTTGAGCCATGCTGTGTGAAGCCTTATCAAAATAAGAGGGTGGAAATCAGCGGGGACCGCAGATCTTCTGACAAACTCCACAGGATATGAAGAACAATGTAAATGTAACAGTCCTGGCAGATATATTTCTATATTACTGTTCCAGAGATAACAGCTAAGGTGAATCATTTCCCACCACCTACAGCACTAAATTACTGCAAATTCTGAAGGGACCATATTTATTTCATTGGTAGGTAGCAATTTACTTAGCTGAAGATCATTATATTTATGTGTCTGTGAAATCCTCACAATAATTATATATTTGAGCTGTCTCAGAAGTGCTATATATATTCTCATTAGTCATGTACTTCCAAGGATATGATCATTCTTTTTTCCCCTCCAACAACCTTTGCGATGCGAGTGTGAAGCACTGCACTGCACATGAACCTCCAGTCTTAGAGTTTCCTTAAACTCCAGTTTAATCACACAGCAGGGTGGCCTATATTCAAATGCAAATGCTAAAGTGTGCTATGAAATATCTTCATTTCCTTAAATGACTGCACTGGAGAGCTTATTTAAAACAGACCACACTGTGCAACAACACAGAGGAGGAGATGGGGAAAAAAGTCCTCTGCTTGATATTACTTTTGAACAACTTGCCCAAAAAAGGTCATGACAATGTTTTGAGCAGGGTAAGGAGATAAAGGGGAAAGGGTTTTCTTTGCTTCCACTCCTCTCTTTGCCAAGTAGTCAATTATACCTCTCCAGGGTGGAGAGAAGACCATTTAATTCTCTTTGATGCACTTCAGAAGGCTCAAGTGAAAAGTATTTTCCAAACACAAAACGTTGTAGGAGTCTAAATGTAAGTGGTAGGCGATGCAGCTCGAGGTGAACAAACCCAGTGAGTATCATTGCTCCGAGTTGTAACACACACTGATGTTAAAGCTTTCAGCCCTCACACCTGGAGGAGATCACGCTCTCCTCGACCCCAGCCTCTGACCCTCTGCAATGTTCCTGCAACTTCTTTTACCCCCTCCTTTAAATGCAACAATCAGAAGAGGAACCAGGCTGACAGTCCTGCAGGCTGAAGGTCCTTGCTTGTGATTAATGTTCATACTCCATCCTCCTGCAGAAAGTTTGAGCCAAAACCCCAAGAGCTTTAAAGGCATTAATCACTTGCATCACTACTCTCATTCTGTCTAGTTTCTTATTTATTTATCTTCCACAAGCAATAAGGAAATGGCCTCAGTTGTATTTTCCTCTACCATCCTTGCCAAAACCTGACAGACTTTGTAGTTTGTTTCCCCTGGTTCGGCTGATGCATTTTTCCTCTTCCTTTCTGAAAATACTAAGCACAAAAAGATGCAAACCAGAACCTGTGTACAAGGTTCATTAGGTGACAAATGTCACTCTTTAGCCTTAGACCTGCCAAAATGACAAATTGCAGTTAAAATAAACTAGCATGCATAGAAGACTCAACATTGTACCTCATACATGCAATGTTGGAAGTGACAGTGGATGAAGCAGACAGAGGCACCATAAGCTTATTGGAGTCCAGCAGCAATGCAGGACATCTACCAAAATCAGGAAGCAAAAGGTTAGAGGTTAAGTTCCACCTTGGGCTGTATAAGCAAAGCTTGAAACAAAGATAAACAGCTCTGGCTCTTTTTCCTGGTTAGAGAAAGTGAAACATAGAATCCTGGAATGGTTTGGGTTCAAGGGACTTTAAAGCTGATCCAGTTCCAACCCCTGCCACAGGCAGGGACACCTTCCACTAGAGCAGGTTGCTCCAAGCCCCTGTGTCCAACCTGCCCTTGAACACTGCCAGGGATGGGGCAGCCACAGCTTCTCTGGGCACCCTGTGCCAGCGCCTCAGCACCCTCACAGGGAAGAGCTTCTGCCCAAGAGCTCATCTCAGTCTCCCCTCTGGCAGGTTCAAGCCATTGCCCTTGTCCTGTCCCTACATCCCTTGTCCAAAGCCCCTCTCCAGGTCTCCTGGAGCCCCTTTAGGCCCTGGAGCTGCTCTAAGGTGTCCCCTTGAGGAGCCTTCTCTTCTCCAGCTGCCCCAGCCCAGCTCTCTCAGCCTGGCTCCAGAGCAGAGCTGCTCCAGCCCTCGCAGCAGCTCCGGGGCCTCCTCTGGACCCACTCCAACAGCTCCACATCCCTCTTGTGCATCCCTCCACTCCTTAAGGAGTTCAGCTACACACAGGATCTACGTTTCTCTTCAGGTGAGCACCCAGTCCCACCAAAGGCATAGGAATTTTTCAACACTCCCTGCCTGTGAAAACAAGCATTGAGCAAATGTAAAGCAGCATGACTTGGCAAATAGACCTACCCATTGCGAAACCCATCCACAGCAAATTAATAAGCCTAAAAGACTCTCACAGTTTGAAGCTGTGCTTCCTAATCTATGATGGCTGCCACATTTATTTTATTACGATATAAAATAAAGATCACACCTTTAAACTTTCTGCATGGCTAATAAATCAGCTCAGAGGCGATGACTCTCACGAGAGGTTCGTGCCTGTGGTTAGCAGAGTCCCACAGATACACAAGAGATGCAATTATGCTGGAATAGCCAATTCTACAGCTCTGACACAGCTTATTATTTGACTAGCAAACAAGGAACTTTTTCAACTTAATTGCAACCTGGCTTTTCTATCACTGATCTTTTTCATCCTTCTATTCCTTTAACTTTAGGCTTCATAGAGTTTTGTTTTATTTTAATCCTCTGGTTGTTGATGTGCCTGTTTCGTGGGTCTGTGTTCTGTACTCTGGAGATGCACAGCTTCCAAATGACGGAAGCAATAATTGCTGGTAAGATTCACCCCATCACAGCTCACTTGTTAGAAACAGGGAATTCGTTTAAAGCAATTTGAAGCATGGATTTGAGCTGTGCCCTGATAGAGGGTCTGAACTGTGGCAGTGTTCAAGGCCAGGTTGGACACAGGGGCTTGGAGCAACCTGCTCTAGTGGAAGGTGTCCCTGCCCGGGGCAGGGGTTGGAACTGGGTGAGCTTTAAGGTCCCTTCAACACAAACCAGTCTGGGATTCTGTGAATTTAAAACTACAGAGGCCAGCACTAAATATGTATCAGCAGCGATCTGCATGACCTGCTGGTGTGGAGCAGAGCTGAGGTTTGACCACTGTTTGAAGCTGATATCCCTAAATAATGCCCTTCCTCCATGGACCTGTGAGTGCCAATCGCTGTCTTACCCACACAAGAAGGACACAAACTTCTCCTGGATGAACATCATCTCTGTTCCCCTCTAATAGAATGCTTAAATTGCCCTACACACAAGGAACAAGTGATTGTCACTCATTAACAAGCATCCCTGGCACAGGGCACAGGGACCTGCTGCCCATGCTCTGGTACTGGCTGGGAAGCGCACGGCAGAGTGACTGCTTTGTAGGACTGAGCCTCTACAGGTCAAGTACTTACCAGCCTCTCAGAGGCATAAACTGCCTCTAAAGCCAACAAAGTAAACAAAAACTATGAGGAGATTCATCGAGCATTTATCTTTTAACTTGTTATCTCCGATACACAAACTCACTCTTACGCTGTTTGCACTGCAATGCATAAAATATTAAAATTAAAAGGCTCAGGGACTTCTGAGAGGTGGAAAAAAGAGTGGAACTATTTTAGATTCAGAAACATTTCATCAATATGTGGTGTATTTGCATACTGGAATGGGAGGCTCCTGATTATGCATGTTTATTGATTTTGGGTTTGTTTTGATTAATGATAAAACTGTGATACGTCTTGTGAGGAAGGAAGGCTTGAGGGAGCTTAACACGATAAAAATGGGGTGTAGTAACAGAAATCCTATTTATGCAAATAAGAGGACATATAAAATGCATTTTGCTCAACCATGGTTGTACCAAAGCTCTAAAAACATTCTCTTTTATACTGTGGGTAATTTGGGGAGGCATGTTTAATACGAAAATGCTGCATAACAATTACTTTTTTCTTCATTATGAATGACTTCTATTATATCACCTTGGACAAAAGAACAAGCTTCAATTCCCACTGCACCTAATTTATTATTACTGCCAAAGATATTGGTTTGTGTCAGAGTGTATAGAAATGTACTGCAAAAATCCTGCTGGGGGAGTTAAAAGGGAGTGGGGACAAGAAGAGAAGGAATAGTAAAACACAGAATCATAGAATCCCAGACTGGTTTGTGTTAGAAGGGACCTTAAAGCTCCTCCAGCTCCAACCCCTGCCATGGGCAGGGACACCTTCCACTAGAGCAGGTTGCTCCAAGCCCCTGTGTCCAACCTGGCCTTGAACACTGCCAGGGATGGGGCAGCCACAGCTTCTCTGGGCACCCTGTGCCAGCGCCTCAGCACCCTCACAGGGAAGAACTTCTTCCTTATCTTTAACCTGAACTTCCCCTGTTTCAGTTTGAACCCATCACCCCTTGTCCTATCTCTCCAGTCCCTGATGAAGGTCCCTCTCCAGCATCCTTGTAGCCCCCTTCAGACACTGGAAGCTGCTCTGAGGTCTCCAGCAGCTTCTCTTCTCCAGGCTGAACAGCCCCAACTTTCTCAGCCTGTCTCCAGATGGGAGATGCTGCAGCCCCTGATCATCCTCATGGCCTCCTCTGGACTTGCTCCAACAGCTCCATGTCCTTTTTATGTTGAGGACACCAGAACTGCTCACAGTGCTGCAAGTGGGGTCTCATGAGAGCAGAGTAGAGGGGCAGGATCACCTCCTTTGACCTGCTGGTCACACTCCTTTTGATGCAGCCCAGCACACGAGTGGCTTCTGGGCTGTGAGCGCACATTGAAGGCTGGCTTTACATATGTGGCTATAAAAGTTTTGGCATCTTTAAGAGAGCAATACTGGCACATTAGCCTGCAGTCAAACCACTCACTATTAGAGTGCAAAGAAGACACGGAGACAGACTTCCGATGGGTAGTGTACTTCGGACATCAACAGTCATGACAGATCATGTTCCTGTCTTTGATATCAGCATTTAGACCACTGGGCAGTGGGCTGAGACTATTCTGAATCTATCCAACAAGACACCAGCACATCAAGATAAATAAAACCATCAGATGCCCTGTGTTCTGACACGTGAATTATTCTCACAGATCTCAGCAGGATCTTTGCCTGGATGACAGCTGCCACGTATCTACTTTGGCAGTAGGATCAGAGTCTGCAGACTTTAAATATAAGAGCAGCCAGAGAATAAAGGAGAGAATGGAGGTGAGGAGGATCCCTTCTGCAGGTGCTCCTCTGTGTTTGGAGAGAGGCTCAGAGGGAAGAAGTGGGGTCAGCTGAACAGCAAGAAAGGGTCAGGCTGCCACACAGTCATTCCTGCATCTGAAGGGCTGGATTTATCTTGGAAATTGGGCCTCTTAACGCCTCCACTGCTTAACAAGCCTTCTTCCACTTCAGGGACTTCGTTACAGGAGATAGATGAAACGTTCATCTTACTCTTTCAGCTCAAGATGCTGGAAATTTTTCTCCACTTTTAGAAGAAAGAGTATTGCTCATTGAAAGGCTTCGTTCTACAGCCATTAGAGCAAAGCAGGATGCCCAGGCTGCAGGACAGCCTCTGCTTAACAACTCAGCAGGGATCTCCCTTTCGTGATACTTACAGGTCAGGAGCAACAGAGCCAAAGGGACAGGCTGGGGAGATCACAACTATCTTCCTTCTGAATGTGGCAGGCTGTCGGTGGGGACCTCGGCACAAGCTCAGAGCATAGGAACCCATCACTGCACCCGCGTCCCTCCCAATTACTCTGCAAGAAGGGATCCTCTAAGCCATGAAAGTGCAACACACACACATTCCTTCCTCTAACACAGCAAGTTTAGTTCATTTCTCCGCTCATTTGAAAAGGCAACTATAGATTGAATGGAATTTCAAATTTCCTAAGGAATTATTTCACCCAGAGGCTAGAGCTCTTTTATATTTAAGCCCGAATTTCACTTGAAGCATCAAGAAAACTGTAGCATAAATTAGCCTGATGCTAGAAAAATAAGAAGTTGAATTAAATCAAAGTAGTAAACTGAAGAAGGCATTTTGTTGATGTGCTGGATATTGTCAGTGATTAAATAAGTAACTGTAGTCAGATTATGGATTCTCAAAGGCAAAACAAAATAACTGTGGCTTGAAAAATTATCTGAAATGTGTAAACATTAAAAACTAACAACTGGAAAAGATGTTTAAATCCATAAAGCCCATGAGAGTTACATATTTCCATTCATGTCTGAATCGAGTTGTTGTGCTTCTCCGACATGATTGAGAGCCCACTGATACCACTATAAATCTGATAATTCAACTCACCGTGACAGCTCTTTGCACTCGTGTAACTCGTACCAAAATAATGCCGTTCAACACCTCTGCCCTCCTATGGCACCAAACTGTACTGCATGGTACCGAATAGTTTTAAGATTACATGTGAATTCTATGCCAAATGATAGCAAGCTTCATTTAGAACAACAATTAGCACAGAAAACCTTTGCAGTAATGCTTAAAAGCTGACAAAGTAGTTTAACCCCAGTAACAACACCCAGATGTTCCCATCTTTGGTGGAAAACATTCTGCTTCTGTACCAACAGCCTTCTCTCCACCAGTGCTTTTATTTAAGTCTTTAAACCTGGTACTTAACTCCATCCATGAAATATTACCCAATATGTTGATCACGCTGGGTTTTAATTTGAACTCAACTGAAGCAGCATTGTTCAAAAGAATCGCTGCTTCCCAGGGGAATCAGGAAATTACACTTTATTTGTTGGGCTTTGACTTTCCCATAAGTAGATAGAGCCATCTACCATCTGATTGCCATCTGAGGGGAGGCACAGCTTGAGAAAGAGCACTGCCAATGTGCCACTGGGCCATTGATGAATGAAGCAATAAGATGCGAAGGTCTGTGGCTGAGGGTCATTAATGCATACCTAAAATGCCATTTGAGGCCTGACGGCTGGTTAGTATTGTAGAACCTGATCCCACAAGAGTTTGCATACTTGATGCTGCTGTTGGTCTCTTTGCACAGTAGGCACTGCCATTTGTAGGTGTTAGAATATACTGCGCAGTCTAAACGTGACTTATTTTTGGAGGGGGGGGATGAGACAAGGAGAGTGGATATTCATTGTGTATTTAAAAGGCACTTCCGCTTCAGGAATAGCATGCTTCCAGCTTCAATGTTCTATGGAATGAGCGACAAATTATGTAAAGGATCATAAAAACATATGCACAGCCATTAGTTTCTTAAAATACTCCACTGGCAGGTAACTAAGTCCTTAATGGAGCTCTAAATACTTACTCTATAGCAAATCTCTGCACAGGGAGAGAAGTGCTGGGTACAGCAAAGTGTAGGAGCCAGGACTCCTCCACCTCATAGTCCTGGTAAGCAGGAAGCTGGCCTAGATGTGCCCCAGAGGTCCCCTCCAAGCAGCACTTCTTTGATTCTATGTGGCTGAAACGTACCTGCTTGAAACTACATTTCTTTCTGTACCCCATTCAAGAAAGGATAATTTGAGGTATTTCCCCTTCAACTGAATATACTGAAGTATATGATTAGATGAGAGCAAGCTGATAATGTGCCTTCCATAAACACCACACAGCTGCCTGTCTAGATCATAAACTGGGTGCTGTAATGGTTCACTCACACCCGCTATTGCCAAACACCCATATTTAGGTCAGTTGGGATTCCTTTCCTTC
>NW_009914172.1:112949-123585 GCF_000696875.1 Nestor notabilis
ACTTAGATACTCCAAAGATAATGTTTTACCAGCTTGTTATTTTATGACTTTGGTGGGGAGGCCAGCATAAAACAAGAAACTGGGGATGGGGCAGCTCCATATAGTCCTTTCCTGCTCCAGAGCGGACCAGGACTCTCTACTTGCCGCCTACTGCTCTTTAGCTACCGTAGCAGCAGCAGGGGGAGGGTAAGGGATGATTTTAAGAGGTCTGTCGGCTGTGATTTGACAGAGATGTCTAACCCAAAGTTTCTACTTCATTGCAGAAATGTTATTTCTTATCAACCAGCATGGCCACTGTATCAACATTTGTGTCAGCTACAGGCCTATACTTTCAGTTCAACATTAGCACCATCACACCAGTATTGCTCAACCAGGGAAAAGCTAAACCAGTACAAGAACTTTCATAGAAGCTTAACAGTATCCACACTGGAAGTGCAGCAGTGTAAATAAATCAGCACCAGCTTTGGGTATAGCCACATCTCCACCAGCATTGCTATTGCATAACTGGGGGGCCCAGGGAAGGAAAAGGGCTCATCTTCAGCACATTTATATCAAGCTACTCCACTCAGCCTAACCTTGAGAATACACACTAAGAAACAACATCTCAGCTACACGGAGTGATTTGATTATGAACACAGAGTGATTAGATTAGCAGCAGATGACTTGGAAATCAAGCTGCTGCATTCCCATTGAATTACTAGCTCCACAAGCAGCAACTCATGGAGCTACCCTCAGCAACTCCCTCTTCCACCCAACCCTCCCCTTTCAAGCCTATGAGCATCTCTTTAAGATCCTTCAAACACCGAGTAAACAAAAGACAACATCTCAACCTGTACCAAACACAATCTGTTATCATACTACACCAGTAGTGTCTATTGAGGTCAAGATGACTCTGAAAAGCATTTCCTAGGTCACATTTCCTAAATGAAACAGCTATAAAAGCTGATATCCATCTTACCAGGAGGCCACATGGTCCAAGAGAGAGCAGCTTTGAATGAGACCATCTCCTCTGATCTAGTTTTCAGCAACCAGGGCAGAAGGTAACACACACAGTAAGTAAGTGGACATGACCATGCAGACACCAGCAGAAGGCCATGCTCCCAGGCAGCTGAAGTAATGCAACCCATGAAGCAAGCTGTCTTCAACCAGGGCATGGAAAAACTCCTCAGCTCAGCCACATAAATCACCAGCCTTAGCTTGTTGCAGGGCTCAGCTGATGAATAGCAGCTCTTTAAACCAAAGGAACTTGCAGCCATCTGCTCAGCCCCGTGGTTTAATGGTTCTAAGTAATTTCGGTTGAATTCTATGACTGCAGCTAACACACTGAAAACACTTACAAAATAACATGAAATACACTTAAGAAAGTCGTACAGACAGTCCTGAAATTGATGTTGGCTCAGGCTTAAAACCAGAGAGCAACACTACCTACTCATTCAACAAGATTGTAGTACAAAGCCTCAAAGTGGAGGTTTTGGCTGTGGTCAAATTGTTGTTAACACTGTTCAAGGAAATTTTGCAACAAACTCACTTGGTTTTTCTGTTTTAATAAAAGAAGGCACAGAAAAGTCCATCTTTACCAGCACCATGTAAAGCATAACTTCTACTTCTCCAAAATAGTACTCGGCCGAGTTAACCCATAGTATGCTGAGCCTACCTACATCCATCTGATCCTAACACCCACCAGCTGAGAGCACCTTCCTGCACTGAGTAGGACACTTTTTGGGAGTTAGCAGCCCTTCTCCCCTCCTTTCCAGCCCCAAAGCAGCAAAACCCCCACATTGCAAAAATACTTTAACTCAATAGGGCCTTCTCCTCAGAGCCATTATTATCACAAGATTAAACAAACCTGATGGTTTCTATCCAAAGTACACAAAGCTCTGACTTTCCACAACTGATCTGGGGTGTTTAGTATTCATTTCAAAAGCCAGTGTATTGCAGCTCATGTTATTTACCCGGGAAACATACCCAGAGCATGAGATCTATGGGAATCACCAGTTCTGTTCAACCCAGCACAGTGTCTTTCAGTTCAAATAGAGGTTTTAGGATCTTTATAGTTCATTCTCTGGAATGTTTATTACAATGTAGTTGAAAACATGTATTAATCCACAGTTACTTCAAAAAAATCCATGTTTGAGTCAAAATGTGAAGGGAAAAATATAGAGCGAGAGAAATCTGGAACCTTTCTATTGGTGTTTTAAGGCACACCAAACTACAGCAATTTATTTCCCCATATCCAGTTGTAATGCTAAACCACAGATAAACATTACTAATGGAGCAGAAAAAAACTTCCTTCTGATGGAGGTCCAAGATTGCCCTCTTGAGTATGGCAAACAGCATGGGGTACTTCACTTACCATGTGATTGGCACACACTTGAGTTTTGAATCAGTTTGGAGATGAAGTTGTTGGCTAAAGCCCTGGAAACTCTGACTCTGGAGTTGTCAGGCTGAGAAAGAATCATTCTTTTAAATAGCACTATATTACTTGGCTTTTTCTCTGTTTTTACATTGTTCATTAATGTTTTGCATTTCTACAGATTGTGCAGCACCCCAAGAACTTTCATAGGGGGAACTTCATAAAAGAAGTTTATTATTTCAGTGTGTAATAATAAAATAGCTACATGTCTGGGGGTATATTCTAATGCAATCTATTTGGATGGCACACAAAAGGTCAGCCAGTGCAGGCTGACACAAAAAGAAGGCAGAAATCATTTGTTACCATAACTCATTTCCACGGCATCTCTTACAATGTAGGGAATTCAAATGGTTGAGGGTTTATTTTTCCATTTATCTTGTAAACAAAGGAAATTATCCCATAAACTTATGCTTAAATTATTTTAGTCAACGTTATTTTGCATAGCAACCAGTTTATTTCGAGTGTATTTCGAGACACAGAGTTTGGTTTATTATTTCATTGATATTAATGGAAATGATCCAGAAGAGGAAAACACGTTATTTGGAGGTCTAATGCCTTCCATATCCTAAAGCAGTAAGAATTCTGGGAGCATAGTGCTTGGAGGATTGGTTCTGAATTCCCTTCCTTAGGGCCATATAACTATAAAATCATAAGTTCTTTTCAGAGCCAGTCTACCTCAAACTCAAACCTTCATGCACCTTCCTCTGTCAGCTTGATCTGCTTTACCCCTTGTGCCATGAACAACGCACACACACAAACACTCACATGTACCTACATCAGGAGCACCCGCCTGCAGCCCTGATCCAGCTCTGGGGAACAGCACAGGAGGGATGTGGAGCTGCTGGAGCGAGGCCAGAGGAGGCCCCGGAGCTGCTGCGAGCGCTGGAGCAGCTCTGCTCTGGAGCCAGGCTGAGAGAGCTGGGCTGGGGCAGCTGGAGAAGAGAAGGCTCCTCAAGGGGACACCTTAGAGCAGCTCCAGGGCCTAAAGGGGCTCCAGGAGACCTGGAGAGGGGCTTTCGACCAGGGATGCAGGGACAGGACAAGGGGAATGGCTTGAACCTGCCAGAGGGGAGATTGAGATGAGCTCTGAGGCAGCAGCTCTTCCCTGTGAGGGTGCTGAGGCGCTGGCACAGGGTGCCCAGAGAAGCTGTGGCTGCCCCATCCCTGGCAGTGTTCAAGGCCAGGGTGGACACAGGGGCTTGGAGCAACCTGCTCTAGTGGAAGGTGTCCCTGCCCGTGGCAGGGGTTGGAACTGGATGAGCTTTAAAGTCCCTTCCAAACCAAACCATTCTGGGGTTTTGGGATTTTATCATATTGTGAGTCACACGCAGCAATGCACACACTATTTACAACATCATTTCTTTCTTTACTTATGCAACTGCTGAGTTATAACCAAACATTACAGTTATTTTGCACAGCAACCTAATGTGCAGCTTCTTTTTTATCTAGTTTCTCAAATGGGCAGTAACCTGCCTCCACAGCCATGACACCTTTCAGAAAAGGTTTCTGAACACAGTTTTGACTCCCTGTTGTGGTAAACCCTCAAGGATCCGGTTCCATGCTATACTTCTGCCAACACAGATGCTGTCAGCTGCTTGAGGTACAGCCCTACCACTGATTCTGAAGTTGAGGGAGCTTTTGTACCAAGATGAGGGTCAACCAGTATCAAATAACCCACATACAATCGCCACCTCTGCTCTCCTAATAGAGGTATTGCTGAAACCATGTACAGTTGTGCTTTTTCTCTTCATGACAATTTTCATCATAACGTATGTCTTCAGAGTAACATATGAGCGTTGATTTCAATGATCTCTCAACTGCACAACACATTCACTTCACATATACGTTTATTTCATCATCCATTTGTGTAAGAAGTAGTTCAGATCTCAAGAAAAGGCTCTGATGATGATGACGATAAATCTGTGCTACAAAGGTGGCTTCATAATTAAGATGACTTGTTTGGCTGCAGGTTTTTTCCCTTCTCAGGAATGGGTTTCTCAGTGCATTGCTTTTCCGTGTGGTGTTTTGGATACCGCCTATAAACTGGGGTCTCAGAGCTTTTAACTTTCATAAATGAGGTCTGATAAATGGTTAAACCATCCTCTCTGCTGGGAACTGGCTCATGAGCCCATAGGAAGAAGTTCTGGGAGTTCTGCTGCCGTCTCTCTGGTTCCACCTTCCTGCGGCCCAAACCCTGAGGAAAACATGGGAAGACAAATTCATGTAAAACATATGATTTACGATCACAGTTTCACAGATTCATCTTGTAACAGTCACTACCCCAGTGGGAAGTTGAGGAAGCTGTTACCACAGTGATTCCCAGAACTCAGGGTTCATCTTTAGCAAGTTAAAAATAGGATTGTGAGACTCGCCTGGATGAATATATATTAAATGGGAAATCTGTTGACCTACCACCTCTTAGTACTAATAAACCACTTCAACTTTGCATTTCTGTAGCACACTGTCTACTCCAGGCTATTTAGCTCTACTCAGCTAAATTAATCAGCAGAGTAACCCAAAGAAATAGGTTAATAATTTTATGTTTAGACTGCAATAGAGAAACTGAGACAGAGCATGAAATCTGAATCTTCAAAGCTATCCCCTGTGTGTCCACACACAGAAAGACAGAGCCTAATTTCCACACTCCATAGCTTGCAGGAAATTTATTTGGAATTATGGTTGATCAGTATCTCTAAAGCTATGAGACACTGCACAAAGTGCACCGAAATGGAGGTTACTCCCCGAATAATGAATACCAAAAATGCAGGCCTAAGAGAGCCCAAAGTCAGACAAACAACCACAGTTCATTACTTCCTTCTCTAGTCATTATCTTGTGAGCTGCCCTACTGCCTTTGCTAGGGACAGGACAAGGGGAATGGCTTGAACCTGCCAGAGGGGAGATTGAGATGAGCTCTTGGGCAGAAGCTCTTCCCTGTGAGGGTGCTGAGGCGCTGGCACAGGGTGCCCAGAGAAGCTGTGGCTGCCCCATCCCTGGCAGTGTTCAAGGGCAGGTTGGACACAGGGGCTTGGAGCAACCTGCTCCAGTGGAAGGTGTCCCTGCCCGTGGCAGGGGTTGGAGCTGGATCAGCTTTAAAGTCCCTTCCAACACAAACCATTCTGGGATTCTTTGATATGTCAACAATCTAAGAAGAGTGGAAAAACCCACAAAACTGTTGCATATAGAGGAAAGCCCAAACCAGTATAAATTCTATTCAAAGTTGTGGCTTCTGAACATACATTTAAAAAAGTATGTTATAGAAAGATTGGGATTGCAATAGTAAGTTTTGGAGATATATTGTGGGTGTCCAATGGATTTTGGTTAAACTTAGGACAAAAAATCACATAGGTGGGATTCAATGAGTGAATTATGAGTGGCTGAGCCCCCTACAAAAGTTCATCACAAAGCAAAACCCTTTCAGCAGACTAAAGGAGTTATCACCAGCTACAAAACTATGTGAAGACATGAAAAACATTTTCTAGGACCTCTAGAAAATGCCTGTCAGAGACCGAAATTATGAAGGTTTTGTTCCCCATGTATTCTGCCACCCTCAGTGACCATGCGTGTTGCTGCACCCCTGTGACACCCCCAGAGGATCCCCATCCCAATCCTAATAAAAAGGGGGTGTTTCTTTGCTGTTTACATCTTTCTCTTCTATCAAATCTATAGTCTGGATAGGGGAGAGAAAAACCCTGTGTTTCATCTCTGGCAGGCGGAGGGATCTGAACTTGCTGGATTTTGCTCAGTGCTGGTACTTACAAAATCAAAATACTCTCCTACATTCCTCAAACAGTGTCTGTTGTCATGAAAAGATAAGGGGAAGTTGTTCTTCACTGCTGTCTGAAAAGAAGAAACAATAGCAAATAAGTATCAACCTGGTTTGGAGTTTACTTGAGTTTTACTTATATCCTGACAGATGCTGAAATTACAGCTGCCTAAATTCTATCACAGAAGTCACAGAAACAGAATCATAGAATGGTTTGTGTTGGAAAGGACCTTAAGATCATCCAGTTCCAAGCCCTGCCACGGGCAGGGACACCTTCCACTAGAGCAGGTTGCTCCAAGCCCCTGTGTCCAACCTGGCCTTGAACACTGCCAGGGATGGGGCAGCCACAGCTTCTCTGGGCACCCTGTGCCAGCGCCTCAGCACCCTCACAGGGAAGAACTTCTTCCTTATCTTTAACCTGAACTTCCCCTGTTTCAGTTTGAACCCATCACTCCTTGTCCTGTCGCTACAGTCCCTGATGAAGAGTCTCTCTTCAACATCCTTGTAGCCCCCTTTCAGACACTGGAAGGCTCCTCTGAGGTCTATATTCACATATTAAATCTTCACCTGCACATAATTTTATAGGGGTATTGCAGACCCTCTGTATTTTACTTTATTTACAGGATCATCAGGAGGATTTGCATTCCCTTGACTTGAATATATACACAATTAATATAAAAGTGTGACTTCTCAAATAAGAAAGGAGACCTTCTGTCTGCAAGCAGCAAAATACTACATGTCTTATTTGATTCACCAGTAAGCCTAAAGCTAATTAAAATGAACTACAAAAGGGACCTTGAAACTGAATTAGTCTCTGATTTATGTACTGAACATCATGTACACTGCTTGTTGCAGGGGAAGTGGAGGAGGAATTAATTGCATAACTCATTTATAATCTCATTCTTTAACATAATGTTTAAGCCAGTTTCCAAAATGAACCTAGTGTTTTAGAAGAAAATAAGGACAACTGCAAAAGAATCATTTTAAAAGTAGTTCAACTGGGTTCGAATGAACTGAGAGAGGGTGGATTTAGACTGGATGTAAGGCAGAAGCTCTTCCCTGTGAGGGTGCTGAGGTGCCGGCACAGGGTGCCCAGAGAAGCTGTGGCTGCCCCATCCCTGGCAGTGTTCAAGGCCAGGCTGGACACAGGGGCTTGGAGCAACCTGCTCTAGTGGAAGGTGTCCCTGCCCGTGGCAGGGGTTGGAGCTGGAGGAGCTTTAAGGTCCCTTCCAACACAAACTGTTCTATGGTTATGTATCATTGCAATATGATTAAAATAGCTAAAAACTGAAACACTGAAATCTCTTCCGGACTATTAAATTGCCTCTGTTCTTCCCCAAGCACTATTCTGTTGCTTCATATTGGGAGCTTTATGGTTTTTTCCTGCAAATGCTCTAGCAATTTTTACTTTTTCTGTTGTGGAATACATTTTGCCTCTCCCAGCTATGGTATTCACCTCCAAACAGAGGAGCAAGTTTCAATGTGTAATGTGCAATTAAACAAAATAGGTTTCAGAAGTGAAGCTGAATCAGTTCTAAAGATAAATGTAACAGGAGGCCTGATCCAGCATCACTAAATACTAAATCTGCCTGCGTGGAGTCAGCTGCATAGTTATATCTGAGGGCACTTGGTATCTTAGACAGATTTTCTGCCTTTTTTAGGTATGTGCCACACGTTCACTTGTTTTCTCATCCAGATTCACCCAGACTGTAGTTCTGTGGTTAAGTAAATTCAGCAGACACATTCTCATACATGTGTTTAAAAATAAGCACCTTCTATGTCACTAAAATGTGGCATTCACTAAAATATACGACTGCAATTACACATCAATCTTATCATTTTAGGAATAGTGTTTATTGTCAGTGCCTATATGCTGCAGGAAAACTGAAAACCAAGGTGGTAAATACTGAATATCATCTCTTGGAAGGATTCCCCAGATTAACTAATGGTTTAAAAAAGGAAGTATGAAACAGGAGGTAAGGTAAGCTTAAACAGTGCTGTGTTTCTGAGAAAACTAACCCCACAGGCAGCAAATCCCCTCATACAAAGAGATCATGGATATCCAGCCGCATATGCAGTGAGCTTCCAACACTCTATCAGCACTTCTTAAAACTGTCACAGGAACAGACTTCCTCAGGTTGTTCCTGGGACATCACACTTTAGCCTGTAAGAGCTAAAATCTTTGTACTCTCACTGCTGATCTCATTTGAATTCTTGATTTATGAGAGAAAGAAATTCCACTAATTCCTTTTAACAGTGACATGCTGGTAAATGCAAGACATAAACCAGGTGAACAGTACTACTAGTGTTGATAAAAGGTCCAGCTAACCAAGTTCTGTTTTTCACAGTGGCTAAGGCCAGATGCTCCACAGAAAGGTGTATGTAATATCAACACAAGGTACACTCATGGTACAATATAATCTTCTCCATCTCACTAGTGCCCAGCTTCCCTTTTAAATAGTCCTTCCTGCTCTTTGGTACAGCAAAATCTGCGAAATGAATTCAATATAATTGCTATGCTCATAGAAAATGGAAATAGAAAATGTTCTGTGCACAAAGTGGGTGGGTAAAGGAAAGCTCAGTGTGATGATAAAATAAGGACATAAAAATGTGCTTATGAAACTGTAACACTTTAAATCCTCGGGGTTTTAAAATACTGCATTTTGTTTCCAAAACTGTCCCAAATCTCCTCATTTTTAAGCTTTTTTAAGCTCATTTTTAAGCATTTTTAATGATCAAACAAGTAATCCTTTGCCTGAATATACAGAATTGCTGACATTCAATTCAAAACAGATCATCAAATTTCACTTAAACGGTCTTATATGGCTTTATACACAGCCTTTGGGCTGAGATAGATCGTGATTGATTCTATGATATATTCTGGCATATAAGTATGTCTCAACTAGGTGTAGTAGCTACTAAAAGAGCAAAGTTAACCGATGCTGGCAGCCAAGAACTACAGCAGGACTTTGAGTACCCAAAATTAGAACTGACTAACAATGAAATATGTTTCTGCCTTAGCACAAGCAGCAATGACTTTACTCCCTGAGGCACAAAGTCTGCCACTCTGCTACAACTACTTTACTAACTACCACACTTAACTTAGCAAGTGCAAAAGGAGCTCTGTAAGTTGTATTGCCACAGTAACCCACCTGCTCCCGAGCCTTGTGTGCTAGCGGCAGTTCCTCCTCGATGTACTGAGCTGCTCCCTTGTTCCGGACCTGGTTTTGTGCAGAACTAGTTGGCTCGGGTTGATTCTGGTCTACTCCAATGTGAGCAAACTAGAAAATAACAACGATTCTGACAATTTAGAACAACAAACCCAAACAACAACAAAACCCCAATTAGATCTGATCAGAAATGTGGCCAAAATTGCATTTTCCCATGGTTTTTTTATTCTTTGGCTTGCAGCAGCACCTAGTGGTCTCTGGAAAAATCAGGAGCTTCCAAGGACACGGTGCAACCACTGCAATAAAGACCTTACAATGTAACCAGACAAGAATATTGTTCCTCCAAGAACCTTCTGAAAACTGTTGATGTCGTGATAATCCATCTATGCCATAACACTTCCTTTTCCCTGTGCTGCTCCCGCTGTTGTAGGTTTGAAAACACACAACTGGGGAGGAACAGCTCAGGGAAACGTTAGGCCCATGGGTTCAGAGGCTGAAGAATGGGCTGTGCTAGGCATGGGTCACAGTGCCCTGCAATGCTAAGATGTCCCAGCCCAGGGCCTTGACAGGGGCTGTGGCTCTTCTGAGAGCGAGAACTGAGACAAACATTGACTCAGAGAATCAACCAGCTCGGAAAAGACCTTTAAGCTCATCAGGTCCAACCATCCCCAGCAGTGCCAAGGCCACCACTAACCCCTGGCACTGGGGCCTCGTCTACCCGGGCTGTGAACACTCGCAGGGACACTGACTCCAGCCCTGCCCTGGGCAGCCCGTTCCAGTGCCTGCAGCCTGTTCCAATGCCTGAGCACCCTCTGGGCAAGGAATTGTTCCTCAGTTCCAGCTAAACCTGCCCTGGGGCAGCTTGAGGCTGTTCACTCTTGTCCCATCCCTTGTTCCTTGGGAGAACAGACCGACCCCACCTCACTACAACCTCCTTTTGGGCAGTTGTAGAGAGTGGTAAGGTCCCCCCTGAGCCTCCTCTTCTTCAGACTAAACCCCCAAGGTCCCTGAGCGGGCAAGTTCCAGAAGACAGTCATCCAGGGCTAAGTATGAGACCTCCAGCACTGCTGGAAGAGTGGAAAAAACACACTGCCAGGGTTTGCTTTACTCCCTCCGAATGCAGAGGGCACTTCCTCCTCCTCATCCTTAGGAAGGGGGAACCCCGTTCCTGCCCGAAGGCTACGGCCACCCTCAGCACAGAGTTCAGGGAGAACAGGGAGGATGCGGCAGGGCTCCGGCCCGGCCCTCACCCAGTTGCCGGTGCGCTGCGCGCTGGGATGGCCCCGCCT
>NW_009914173.1:0-38753 GCF_000696875.1 Nestor notabilis
ATCTTATAAAAAGATATTTATCATATCTTTTTATCATTTCTTCTTACCTTAAATTCCATGCACTTCATGGTGAACGTTTATTTTCAGATTTCAGTATGAAGAACTTTCTGATCTTTAGCAATTATTCTTGTACTTCCATCCCCTTGATGCCCCAAATGTATATAACTAGAGCTTTTTCTTTTTTCTTTTTTTTCCTTTGTATGTCTGTCTGAATTCAGTACTATCTGTCAACATTTCTCTGGTAGTATGCTGAGAATTGAACTCTATATTTTAAGTACGGTTGCTATAATGAGCGCAAGGTGAGCTTCAGTACTTTTGCTCAGCTGTGCAATAAATATTCTGATCAATACAGCCAAAACGGCATTAGATCTTTTTTTTTCCCAAAAGTTTCTTTGAATTTGGTACCTGCTAATGTTCATGCACCTCTCAGAGTATTTTAGGGGTCTCAGTTTCCCTTTTCCCAATGGCACGGAATATAGTGATGACTTCCTCCCCCCCAGTAGTGTTATTTCACATTCTTCCAAATGCTGCATTGTGACCCTTGTTGCACAGGATGACAAACTAGATTGTCAAAACACCTCCTTTTGTGCTACAGGCCTGTGAATCTTGGAAGCTCGTTTTGAATTTCTTTCAAGACTTACTTCTCTTGGCAGTTTCTCCCACTTCAATGTCACCTGCAAATTTAATTAATTCCAGATCATTAATGAAGATGTTAAATAAAACCATATTTGGCATCTATCCCTATATCTGACGAGAAACTTCCTTCTGGCTCAATAAATTCCTTTGTATTAGTATTCTTTCCTCCATTGTTTCAACTGTTTTGAATTCTGTGAGACAGTATACTTATCAGTCAGTTTATTTTTCATTTCGAATTCTAGCTTTGAAAGGAAAAAAAAAAAAATAGCCAAAGCACAGGATTGTGTTCAAAGAACACATCACTCATCCTTTCAATTGTGCGGATAAACTTCAGCCCTAGAGCCTATCAAAGCTGAAGGGGCAACGTCTGCATGCAGCCATCTCCTTAAAATGTGTAGAGTACACTGTTGATCCCAACAGTTAACTCCAGGACCCAGGACAATTGGTTTTCCGTAGTTTCTTGCCTAACTATTAATTTCCTCGCTGGCGACACAAACTTCTCAGAAGTTGCAGGTTTTCATCTCTAGATGCGCACCTCGGTTTTCTGCCTGAAGTGTCTCATACTCATCAGAGCTCTTCCAGGTGCTTCTATCCTGAACATCTAAGTACCTGACATTTGCATGCTGTTGCCTTATCTTCACTCCTCTGATTTCAGTCTATTTTCAGTCTTCTTTGGCCCTCTGAAGTTAATTACTGAGATCATAGAATCATGGAATCCCAGACTGGTTTGGTTGGAATGGACCTTAAAGCTCATCCAGTTCCAACCCCCTGCCACAGGCAGGGGCACCCTCCACAAGACCAAATTGCTACAAGCCCCGTCCAACCTGGCCTTGAACACTGCCAGGGATGGGGCAGCCACAGCTTCTCTGGGCAACCTGTGCCAGGGCCTCACCACCCTCACAGGGAAGAACTTCTGCCTAAGAGCTCATCTCAATCTGCCCTCTGTCAGGTTAAAGCCATTCCCCCTTGTCCAGCGTGGGTATACGTGATGCTGATACACAAGATGCTAGTATACGTGCTGTCCTGCCCCTGAGTCCTGCTGCGTAAATAGAAAGTCCCCGTCTCCTGCTTTTCTGGACAGATTTACTAGCTCTTCACCCAATCCCAGCTGATTTTAAGAAGACTTTGCCTTCTTAATCTTGTAAAATCTTTTATGAATGTACTTCTTCATTTTCATTTCGTTTAATCCACGTGTTTCTGGGTCTCACCAGCGGGTGCCTGTCAGTGTTCCTCATCCTCTGCAGCTGCCTCTTTTCTGACAGTGGTACATCAGGACAGGAAAATGAAATATTTAGAAGACCACTTTATGTAGATGTGGTCGTTGCATCTATAAATGGGCCTGTGTTGGACTCAATGGAGGTTCAGACAACACAAGTACTGTTAGTTTGGGTTTGTGTTTTTTTCCCCAGCAAGTTCAATATGGAAAGCCCTGGCATTTTATTTAACTCTGTAGGTTGTTCTTTATCTCTCTAGATTGGTTTGGAGGGCAGCTTAATACTGGAGATTTTAGAACATTGATATCATCACAGTCTAAAGGGATTGCAGTTCTTTTTGAATGTATACATGAAAAATAATAAAGAAAAGTGGGAGTTTTGGATTTGCTTACAAAGTGAAGAAAGTGAAAAAATCACACATTTTATTCCCTGACAGGTCTTGTGGTGCATTTAGCTCATTTTATCTGAAATGTTTAAATTCTGGCTTTGCTGTGTTTGGGGGTTTTTTAGTGGTAAAAAAAAATAAATAAAAGAAGCCTCACTGTTAATTCATACTTTTTCTGTGACGTGATCGTATGCCAATAAGACTACACAAGCGTATTGTGTTACTGTTAATTTAAATGTTAATTATGGTGAAAAGTATATGTAGGGCTTCTGTGTGGAATGGTAGAGATTTTTTAAGACTTTAAGACCCGGTTTAGTGGATCAACCAGGGGAGCTACAAGTTAATAATATATAAGGCACTGCAAATCCAGGTGGAGTAAAAGGAATCCAAACATACTCTGGTGAAGAGAGCTCTCAGACTGTGGCACTGTAAGAAGCAGCTGGAATTTGCATTTTATCCTAGAACTTTCCTTTCTTTAATCTAGTGAAGAAGTGTTACATAGCTCTTTCAGTATATTAGTGAAGTATTTTAATATTAATAACAGCGTGGCTACCAGTGTTTAAATGTTAAAATAATCCTATTTAAGGGCTTTGCTTTAATGTGATATGAAGTAAAAATATGTAAGTAGGTTTTACACACATATTCATTGAGAAAAATGTGCTTTAAACACCAGAACTGAACTGAGTTTTTAATGAAAAGTTTCAAAACTTTGGAGTTGTATTTTCTCATAAATACATGAAAAATAAATAGTTTAATTAGTTATTTTTCTCTTTTCCATTTTCCAGGGTAAATTAAATGTAATAGTGAATCCCAGTGTCAGGATACATAATGCGTGAGGTTTATACAAACTTCATTAAGCCAAGGCATTTCATTTCCTTGTCAATACATGGATTATATTTTGTCCTGGGGTGTCTCCAGTCATTGGACAGGAGTGTTATACTTTTGTGCTATGAAGTTAGAAGCTGCTAGTGATCTTTAGAAGCAGAATTTCTTCAGAGGAAAAGTTTTTCTATGCTTTCTTGCTTGTTCCATCTTCATCCTCCTTTCTCTCCCCATCCCTTTTCCAGAACAGATGATGAATAACGTTTAGGAAATCATTCCCCACAAGTCTCCGTGGGAAGACTTGTTATTTTAGCATTTTTGACGTAGTTGCCAAGTAGTTGGTGAACCTGTAGGGTCCTGTGATCATGAATATTGCTTTGTGCACCATATCAAGTTTTATTCCAACTTAGAGGTGCTTTTGAAGTTTTAATTTTATATGTCAGTTGCTTTGCCTAAGAGCCTAAGTATTTTCTTGAATTCCTTTAAAACACAGTCTAAAATAATCAAGGGTATAAGAAATATAACTACAAGATTCTTTGGCAGTATAAATTGCAATCAAAAAAGTGATGGTTGTGATATTAGGTCTCTCGTATCCGAGTCCTATAAATGCTAAAACTTTTGTTTATTTCCTACATCACCGAGTACTTTACTGGCAGATTTCAGGAAAAAAGCTCAAAATAACACAAAACCCCAGCCTCACCCCTCTCGGTGCCTACCCCAGCAGGCACGTAACTTCCAGCGTTTTACAAGGTGTTAAAGTACAGAGATTATATTTTTCTCAGCCTTAAAAAAAAAAAAAAGGATTGTTAATTTAACACTCAGTAATTGTATTTCACTTCTCTGCTGTTGCTGTCTACAGCCCCATCAGATTTTTTTAAACCAGCTGTTGAAAATAACCCAGTTTAAAGAGTTCACAGCTGGAATGTGAGGGATTCATCGTTATATATTTACTGTCTGGGGCTGATATAGCTGTAAGGTTTTTCAGATGCCATTGATCTATTGCGCATGTTCCTCCCCGGGTTGCAGGACGTGCTTCCATTTGCATAAGGCCCAGGGCAAGGTTCTTTCTTGCATTGATTGGCCTGTCCAAGGGAGCCTGTGTGCTCCTGCATTGATCAACCTGTCTTTTCTTGGAAGGCAGTGTTACACGGAGTTCATCTCAAGCATTCTAGGGAGAAGGGAAAACTTTACTGCAGATGTCTCAATTTTATTCAGCTGTTCCTTTGGGTATAGGCCTTTCTTTTTATTTTTTTATTTTTCTCCAGGATAAGGTTTTTGGGTTTGTTTTTTTTTTTTCATTTAGATGTATTTCTTATAGCACAGCATAGACTGGAGTATACTTAAAATCTATGTTAAGTAAAATCACCATTATGTACACCATTTATTCTATGCTGGGTTTTGGGGATTGGATTGTTTTGTTGGGTTTTTTTTCTTTTCTTAAAAAGCCTGTAGCTTCTAGCAAAAATGAAAACTATTCTCTCTTCAAAGAGTTCGCAGTTATAAGTGGGGACTTAATCTAAGACTGTGTATGCTAGTGTCTTTGCTTAGATTAATATTGTCAGTTTGCAACTTGTGTGATTTATATTGAATTGTATGCGGTCTTATAAAAAATATTTTAAGATGGCAACTTCAAAATAAAACTGTAGCTGGGCGTTGGTTTTCTAGAGGCGTACTTCAAAGTGAAGCAGGCAGGTAAATTGCTGAGCAGAGCAATGATTGATCAGCAATGTGTTGATCAGAAAGGACAATACTTCCTTACAATGCCTTTGTTGTTACAGACGCAGTGTGTCAGGGGCTGGCTTTCCAAACCCAGGTTTGGCAGCCAGGTTCTTGGCTCACCTGGATGAAGCTTTTCGATGACTGCTGCAGTAACAACCCATATTCAAGAGCTCTGAAATCCACTGCTGCAATTTCTGAGCGCCACGCATTTGCCTACGTGCCTAATCATGGGAAAGATGCCCATCATTATTGTTCACCAAACCTATTTCTGTGGTCAGATAATTACTTGACACATAGACTCTCCTGCATGCAGAGGTGAAATGTGCTTATACTCAAAAGGTGGCTTGTATCTAGTGAATAAGCTGAGATGTGAACTTTACCGGACGCGTGATAGTAGTGCATGTTGGTGGAAAATAAATGATAGAATTCCTGTTCTATAGAGCACTGAACATCACAGAGCCATTCCTTCATCATTTTTTTTTAGATTTACTATAGATATTTTTTCAGATGCTGTAGAATTTTCTTTGAAGGAAATAAGTATTCAGAGATACGCAGCTGAGATCATATTAACACAATAACATAAATTACGCAGGCGGGTTTTTTTATCACTTGGATTATAGTTTCATGTCTTTCACAGAAGCAGTAATGTATTGCACTGTATTGTGATACTTTGGCTTAGGGAACATATTCCTTTGGTCATTCAGTAAAACAAAACTTAGATAAGTAAAATTCAGGTAGCGTATATGAAATTTCATCTTCATTGTCATGCAAATGCAGTGAGAATGTAACATTTCCCAAGATGTCATTTGACTATTAGGATCTTTAGAAAATGGCCTCTCAAAGCCACAAAGCTAATATTCCAGAAGAAAGCTGTATAATACCTGAAAATTTTCTATCCTTATTCTATATGAATAACAAATGTAATTGGACAGGCCATTATTAAAATCGCAAAAGAATGTGTTGACCTATTGGTACAGAGGATCTTTTCTGACTTTTGCATCGATGATGAATTCTGAGCTTTCCGTAGCATAGAGGATGAACATGCAAATACAGATTTCAAAAATCTTCAGGGGGGGGGAAAAAGTTGGATAGTAACTGGAAATCTGTTCTTTTTTGTTCCAGTATATAAATGAAATTGGTGGATATTTATACCGATAACTATTTTGTTATACATAGCGATATCCAATGCAAGTGTTATATATATTGTGTGCCTGCATTGTGCACAGATTGTGCATCTGCAACACTTTTCACTTATTTTAAGCTGTCTTTTGCTGGTATCTGATTCAAAGAACATAGAAGATGGGCTAAATATGAGCTAATCTCTTAAGTGGGGATTGGAACTTGCCTTCAGTTCTGAAATAAAAGAAATTAAAAAAAAAAAAAACAGTATCTTGTAGTAGCCCATTGTCTGTGTTATTCAGCTGAAGAAAAATGCTGGACTTGCTTATGTGCATGAACTGTGCAGGGCAGCAAGACCCGACAAATTTCTGGTAGCAAAAGAGATCTTTTGCAAACAGCTTCAGTTTTGGAAAAGAAATGATGGGACATGATTGTTTATAAGCAATTAAAATGAAGAAAAGAAATATCTCTTACTTCAGGTAGAAGTACTCTCTGGGAAAAAGAGTATCCATCGCATGCATCGCACTGTGCTGTGAAACAAAGCATATGCCCAAGGAAAACATGATGAAGATGTATACAGGTGCTTGCAAGACTCTCTGATACCCTCCGTGGATGTTGTACAGAGAGATTTTTTCCAGCAGATACTTGCAGCCCCAAGTGATATTCTGGATGTGTTGAAATAAGTGTTTTGAATGGGTTTAATAATTGCTTGATTGCTGGGCATCAGGAATACAAGTGAGTCCTTTTGCTGATAAGTTCTGACTAAAAAAGAGCAGGACACTGTTAAAAACCTGTATTTTTAAGTTTTTCTATGAAAAATATAACTTCTGTGGCAAAAAAGTGACATTTTTCTGACACAGGGCTGATGTTTTCCAAATAAGTATGTAAAGAATGAAATTCCAAAATCTGTGCTTATTTTTATTTCTATTTTGTAAAACTGTGGTGTTTAGAAACTGGAAAAATTACAGATGATGTCTGAAGTGTCACTGAGGCATTTTTGTTTTACAAGCATGTTGCTGAAGATATGAGGTGGTTCTTTGCTCTTTTGCTAGGGTGATCTTTTCAAAGTCCAGGTACTGCTGATGTGACAGATACTATGTGGCAATTAAAAGTATTTTCAGTTACTTTATTCCCACCTAAATGTTTTTGCTCTCCATGCATTATATATACCTGGTGTCTGCCCTTCACTCAAAACCTTTTAATGATCTTACTGGCAATTGTCCATCACATGCAAGATACTCTAGTGCATTTTTCAAAAGACATTTAAGTTTATTTATGCTAAATCTCTTTTTTTTTTTTTTTTTTTTTTAAGTTAAAAGGGGTGTTTAAACAACAAAGACTTGATCAAGAACGCCTCGACACTTGTGATCTGGTGCAGCAGTCAGAGCAGGGAATTGGTAGAGCCTGCCTGTCTCGCTCCAGAAATGCTGATTTTCTGTCATGTTCATATTCCAAGGAGAGGCTGCTCTGGGTGCAGTACAGGCTGCTTAGCACCAGATTTAGTGGGGTCACCCTTCTGAGCCCTGGTCTATTGCTGAAAGGGTAATGGGTGGTAGTGTTCATAGGAATAGTGTGTAATAAAGACAAAACAATTAGAACCGTTCTGCTCTGCAGACTCTCATGTTGCTTCCCGCCACCTGTCTTTCTCCAAGAAAAAAGAAACACAAATGCAATTGTCCTATTTAAGTAGAGGCTAAATCCTTGTTTGGCTGAGCAAAACTGATTTTTGTTGCATGGCAATAATTGATGCCATAAGATGGTGTACTTACATCAAAATAATGGTGTAAGTTATTATTTGCACTGCTTTGGATTGCACTTCTTTTGTATGTACTCGATACATTTTTATATTTTGCAGCATTCTGCTAAGTACAATCTAAGTGAAGTTTTTTACTCTAATTGTGTAGCAAAAAGAAATCTGAAATTTCAGTGCCACTACATTTGGTGAATTCATATGAATCTGTGGAAAGAGATAGCAGCTGCATAGTTTGTAACCGCACAAAATTAAAATTAGCTATATAATGCACATTCCTCAAGATACCTTATTTTGAAAGGAAAAAAAATCTTTCTGCCTTCTGTTTCTCTTTCATACATGCTAAAGTTTTTGTGGTTTAAACAAGCATTTCTAAATCATGTAGTTCAGGAGATGCATCCCATAAGAAAAAGCATCCGCCTGCATTTGGTGAGCCAAACACACACAGGCATATGCCACAGTGTGCAGTTCTCTGCATCTCCCTGCCTGCGTACTTCTCCACACTCAACCACACGTAGTATGTATGATTGGTATAAAACCCTTAATAAGTTTTAGCACAGTAATTTCTATAGCATCAAAGAACCATTGATGCTGGTAATGCTGGAGGTGTGTTTAAGTCCTCCTCTGTTTCCCCGTGACCTCTCTCACACATCGACACACTCCCCTTCAATCACTCCTCTTCCACCCAGATGTATCCCAAGTGAAACTTCCCAGCCTGTCAACAGCAAACGTCCAGTGTGTGCCCTTGCATGTCCCTGTCCTCCCTTTACTGCTCAGCCGCAACGCTTGAGACAGCAGAAGTGCCCAGGTCCACCCCCACCCCCAAAAAAAAGCATGTTTTGATTTTAACCCTCCTCGCAAAGGGGAGATAATGAGTGATGCCGAAGGGTTGTCGGTCTTAGGGTCCCTCTTTTCTTTCGCTGATGTCATTCGTGGCCCGCGGATGCCTGCACTGCCTGGCCTCGAATGGCCGAATGGTTGTAAATAACAACCGCTTTCCTCTGCAAAATTAACTTCTGTTGGCCAGCCAAAAGTGTAACCCCGTGTCACATCTTCTGCAGCAGGCTGACATCCTTGGGCACGAGGGATCAAGCAGTGCTGCAGCAAGCAACATTGTCTTTTCTTCTCTTCCTTGAAATAGCCGTTAGCATCTTTGTGTGAGAAAGGGGAAAATAATAAAGAATTTCCCAAATCCTGCAACATATAACTGCAATATATAACCCTGAAACTCCCACCTCCAAACCAGTTTGTGCTGAGCTGAACTGTTGCCGGGGTTCGGAATGGGTTCCCTGGGCGGCAGCACCGCAAGTCTCCTGGAAAAAAAACATTCACTGGTAACAGCCACAGACGTAGCATCTGCTGTAAAATGCAGTTGAATTAGCTCAGTTGCCGTTGGTAACTTTTTTAGAACACTAAATTACTGCTAAAATCTAATGACAAAAACTTCCAAATCTGTTTTTTATGGCCACGTTCTCATATTAAGCCTCAATGTGTATATGCCATTTAGAGATCTTAATGAATCTTACGCAATTAAAGTTTCCTCGGCAATTGTGCCGTAATAGTTACTGTAAGGTGTCTAAATACGTATCTGCTGTCATTCTGAACATTGCGTTTCCAGCCGTTTGTCTCCTAAACTAATGCATATTTGCAGCCTTCACTTTAAAACAGGAATCAACTTATAATGCACATTGTAATCTTTTCATAAAAGCCCAATTATGTACATTGCTTTTTAAAATGTGAGAAGGGGAATAAGTCTATTAATGCTTTACATGGAAAAACAGAACACAAACATCTTGCTATCTGAATATATTTATAAATAGTCACTTGCACTTTTTTTGCAAATTAAATGGGGCAACACTGTCAAGTTTCAGGTTTTGGGGTTTTTTTTTTATTTTGTGCTATTGTAAGAGTGGCTTATTTGACATCTCATACATGTCTTTTTATAATATCCAAGCCTTTTTCCATGCACCTGTAACTGGTGCCATCTTGTATTGTTCTTTTATACCTTTTGTCTTTGTTTCCTTGTTTTATTGCCTGTACTTCATGGAAGACATGAATGCTAATGAACATATGACGTATACCATCATTCACAAGATGAACAGATAGCTTTCTCTCTTTGTCAAATGTTTATGCAGTAAAATGAAAAATTAAACAAACCTGGCATGACTCCGCGGTAATTTCAGGTTAAATAAAACACCTACTGAAGTTTTGTATAGAGAAATTTTTGAGAGTGCCTAGGGATGGGGTTTATATCCAGAGAGTAAAGTTTGAGGTAATTTGCTAAAAGGTGTAGAACTTATATTACAAAATTGTTGATACTGGACCATTATAAAGTCTAAATAGTGTTAACCTTCAATTAACAAAAAAAGGGGGAAAGATGTCAAAACACTCATTACAGGTTTAATTATAATTTCTGATTGATTCAAAACCTTCTGACTCTGTTCTGGCCACTCCAGTTTAGCCATTCAGCCCATGCTGCCCGTATTGTGTATTCGGCAGCTCTTATTAGACATCTTCACAGTGAGTGGTTCTGCTGGGCTTCCCGACGCCCGTTTTCATGCTTGGCCTGCCGAAACGTTTCCTTTTTTCCCTGAGACGCCTCCAACAGTGAAGATGCCTCGGCCGTGTCGTGCTCTGCGTGCATGTGCGTGTACGCATACATGTGCACATGCATGGACACGGATGATGAATGAGCACACCCATGCGTGCACGGCAGGCGCTCTGGCACGCATCGGCGCGATGCGTAAGTACGGAACACCCATGGGCATGCACAGCCTGCTCCCACGGGTGCCCGCGGGTGCGGGGATGCTCCCACGGGATGATTGGGGGGGGCGGTTTGCAGCAGCCGGTGACACTAGAGGGCACTGCTTGTCCTCGATTGTGACTTCCTTCTGGGACTGCCGGCGGAACTGTGCTAAATTCTGCGATCTCACTTTAATTAAAAATCAGATTCTTATTAAGAAATTGTAGTCTGCCTCGGTCGTCGTTGTTTGGGTTTCACCCTTGTGTTAATGCAACGGGTGGATTCACCATTACTTTCAAACAAATACAGAATCAAAGCATCCCATACAGTAACAATTTATTATTTTCTTAAAAGAAAAAGGCTCAAAATGTCATCCTTGGCAAAGACAGAAGGCTGTGTTTGCCCAGCAATGGGGTTTAGATCCCTTGCCAGCTGTGCTTCCAGTCAGCAAGCATGATGCACAGCGTTAGAAACATGCTGGGGAGGATACCAGGGAGTTAGGGTGATTTATTCCAGCAAAGGTCAAGAGAAAGATAAGCAGACAACAAGAACAGGGAGCTAAAGAGTGCATCTTTGGTATGTATAAACCATGTATCATTCACATTACCCCTGGAAAAATAGTTCTTGATCATAGAACATGAAATCACCTGAGTTACTGTTCCAGATTCTAATGTGTCTTCCATTTGTGGGCTCTTTTAGTGATGTTATTTCAGATGGGATTGACAGAAGAGGTTTGAATAGTCAGGTTAATCAGATTAATAAAAGCAGGGATCATTTCACAAACATCAGAAAATTAATACCAATATTAGACATACTATCAAAACAATAATGTCCAAGCTCTATGTGAAGAACCCAAGTGCTGCTATTACCTCATCCATATCTCCTGCAGACAGCAAAGCACTGCAGTGAGGGCTGTGTGCTGGTGTTTTTCTCTGCTGAGAAATTCCAGCACTCAAGTTAAAGGATTAACTCCTGTGATTTAAAGCACAGTTCATTGCTTAAGCTGTGATTTGGGATCGGGCCCTATATCAAATCTTTGCACCTTGTGCACTTTGTTTTTCTGTCTCCCTGGTATTTAGCCTGAATATGTCTTTCTGTGTAAATTTTCTCATACCAAGTATTCACAAACGTGTGTAGTTAACAGCTGGTTTGCCTGATCCCTGCGAATGACCTGTCAAGGTGATGGTGTTTGAAATAAATAAAGTTTTTTCCACATATAAGTTCTAATTTTCAACTCTTTGAAACTTAATGATTTTCTTTCATAGGAAAAATTATTTTTAATGAACTCCTAAAGTACTGTCCTAGCCAGAACTCCTGGCCACTGAAAGTCAAGCCATTGTTATAACCTATAACAGTAGGTTATATTTTGTGCAGGGTGAATTGAAAGTATTTTGGTTTAGTCCAGCATAATCCCTTGCGAATATCAAAATGATTTTGAGCCATTCTAGTTCTGAGCAATGTATTTTTAAACAGTGCAGTGAGTATATAAATCTCTGGAAAATCCTCCTGGAAGTTAATGCATAATTCCAGATGAGGGTATAGCATGTTTATTCTAAATATGTAGGTTTTCTAATTATTTCTGTACAATCACGTAGTAGTCTTGGATGGTCTGGTCTCCCACGCGATCTTTAGTAATAGATCTGTCATTTAACAAGAGCAAGCATCACCTAGTTTTGCTTTATCGGCTCATAAGCAAAAAGAAAAGAAAAAATGTTTAATCAATATGGAACAACTCATTGCATTCACCATTTGATAATTTGAAATCTTATTTTGTGTGTGCTAATGGTCTACAAGCAGTGAGATGCCAGGACTGCTATAATAGGATTTTCTCCCTCCTAGCGGCATGTTGCTTATGGCTATAAAAAGTTAATTTCAGATCCTGATACACTTGCATTAAATTTTGAGACATTGGCTGAGTATAGTACAGCAGAGAATAACAGAAACACGGCACCGCTATGGTGTAGCTAATCGTTTATTACCTCCAGCCAAAGGAAGCGACGTTAATGTGCAGGCCACAATGTCTGGGGAAAAAAGAGGTAGGAAACTGGCAGAAAAGGTCTCCTGGATTTCTTCCTGAGGGTCTTGAGGAAGGGATTGAGGAGGAAGAGAAGAAACAATAGCTTCATCGTCTCTTATAAAGCCTGTTTAAATGGGTCTTGGCATACTTGGGAGATCCTGCTTGCACATTAAAATAATAGTTGGTAATGGGACTGTAACACTTACCAAAACATCCTGTTTCTGAATAAGAAAACACATCTTCATGGTTGTTTAAATGTATGATTTATGTATGAAAAGCAAGAGATTTAGATGCTTATCATCTGCGGTACACACCATACCTCAGTGATGTGTTTATATTCTTTAGGGTATTTGCTGACAAAAGGAGTATGTTGTCTCTTCGTTTGCCAGTGAGGGATCTGTTGACTCCACAGCTATGTAAAAACCTCTCATCAGCACCTATTTTAATCAGCAAGAACTTTACTATAAATCATTATCAGAAAAAGCATTGTGCTACACTTTTGTACCAATACGTTTATTTTGAAATTAATAGGGAAAAATAATACAGAGCCTGTGCTTGAGATGGGCTAATAAGGGTGCCCATGAGACTTTCCTTTTTAAGCACTAAATGAAAGCTTTTGCATTGCTAACAGGCTACAAAAGTTGCTTAGGTAATAAGACTCTTTTTCTCTTATCAGTAAAAAAGAAAAGGGGAAGGATGGGATGGCTCAAGGGATTGGTAATCAGATTACAAAGTCTTTCACTTCTAGGTCACTGGTTCAAATCTGCCCCCTGTTTAGTAGTGACCAAAGGCTGTTCCCAGATGATGGCTTTTCAGTAGCCTTTGTGCAATGCATTAATGATCTATATCCAATGCCTGCTGAAAATCACTCCTTGCCATTGCATCAGGAGGCTCAGCTCAGACCCTTTAAGTAGGAATAAACGACCTGCTCACACATTGAAGAGTTTGCTGGTTTATTTTCCAGGAGATAATTTTAATAAGTTAGTGGAGCTGTGCAGCTGAATCTGCACTGCCACAGCTGCTCTGGGCTTCCACAGCAGACCCTGCTTCCCAGCACTGCCACCGTCACTTCCCATTGGCATTGCTTCATAGAAAATTGTTACCAGCTTACTAAAGAATTGGACTGGTATCTCTTAATTTCAGCCACATGCTATCACTCCCAATTTACTTCCATATTAGGCTAGAATACATAAAATCATAATTGGAAAAAAAAATAGGAATAAAAAGAGCATTCCTAACATTTTTTCATCTTAGAAGAAATAGCATACTTATTAGTAAAATTGATTTTGACATACAGAGTGTGAAAACATTTTTATTGATTGTTTTGGTGCTGCAGTAATGCTGTGGAAGCTATGAGACTGCAACTTCAGTAGGCTCTCATGGTATGCATGTCTTATACCACTACAGTGTGCTCAGATAAATGTTAAAGAGCTTTAGAAAATGAAATACTGAAAACAAGGGGAAACAGGGAAAATTCCCAAGAATCTGCAGAAGAGGCCTTTTGAGTGTACATTTTCTAGTGCTGTCTCTTACTGTCAGATATTTAAATGATGGGCTTATAGACTTTGCTCTTGTCAGCATTTTGAAGTACTGTTTTCCTTAAGGTAGGGAAATGCTAGAGGACACTTGCTATAAAGAGAATGTGATTTCTGGTTCATTAATATATGAACCTGAAACAATGCTATATGTGCTCTGTACATTTCTATGGAATCGGCTTTGACAATTTAGAGGTGTCTTTGTGTCCATAGGGATGCACATAACCCATCATAAATCTATTACTTTTTCTCCAAAATTCACCAAAGGAAAACTGTATTTCTTTTTAGACAGCAGGCATGCCATCTATACATTGCAGTAGATGTTTTTGTGCACAACTAGGTGTTTCATCAATCTTAAATGATATTTCATCCATCCAAGCCTTGCTGGATCGGCCAGCTTCCTCATTGCTTGCATAAACTTTGGAGTTTGGTCGTACCTCAACCTGGGAAAATAAAACATGTGCACATGCTGAGCAGAGATTGGTAGAGCACCAGCAAGTGGGATACACATCTGGTGCAGGGCTGGCACACACCTTGCTCTTCCAAGAACATGCCCTCCGATGCTGAGAGTGATCTTCCTAATATGCTTACAGCTGGAAAAGTGTGCTGATAAAACCTGTGCACTGCAACACATGTTCATTATCGACATTTTGCAAGAATGGCTTGGGTGGGATTTATTGCCACTGTTTTCACACTTCGCCTTCACCAGCCAAGCTAGCTGACTCGCGATGCAGGGTGATCTCCTCTGAAAACCACAGAGGAGGAGTCCAGAGAAGAGCCACAAAGATGATCCAAGGGCTGGATCAGCTCTTGCTCTGGAGACAGGCTGAGAGAGCTGGTCTTGTTCAGCCTGGAGAAGGCTCCAGGGAGACCTTAGAGCAGCTTCCAGTGCCTAAAGGGGATATAGGAAACCTGGAGAGGGGCTTTGGACAAGGGCTTGTAGGGACAGGACAAGGGGGAATGGCTTTAACCTGCCAGAGGGGAGATTAAGATGAGCTCTTAGACAGAAGTTCTTCCCTGTGAGGGTGGTGAGGCCCTGGCACAGGTTGCCCAGAGAAGCTGTGGCTGCCCCATCCCTGGCAGTGTTCAGGGACAGCTTGGACAGGGCTTGGAGCAATCAACCTGCTCTAGTGGAAGGTGCCCCAGCCCATGGCAGGGTTTGGAACTGGATGAGCTTTAAGATCCCTTCCAACCCAGACCACTCTGTGATTCTATGAAAATAAAAAATCCCAAATGATGTATTTAAGATCCAAAACGCAACATCCACGTTATAAGAACGCTTTGGTATCCGATGTCTCAGTCATCTGGAGGACTCGGAGCAGCCAAGAAAGCTCAAACTGTCCAAGCTCCTGCGGGAGCAATGTCTCTCGATGTCATAGCACTGAGGTGTTTGTCGGCTGCTCATAATGTTTTGCTCAAGCTTGCTGGTTCCTGCACCTCTGTCCCCATCAGCAGGGGGGCTCTAAGGTTAGCAATACAAGGGGTGAGGGTGAAGGACTGCCAGCTTCACAGGGCTGTTTGGTGCAGGAGTGCAGGTTTGTAAGCAAAAGCCATTAATTTCGGAAGTTCACAGAAAGGTTACAGGAGGGAAAAAAAATAATAAACTGAAAACATTGGCAGCACAGCTGTTGTTAAGCTCGGGAAAGCTTCCTTTTAAGTGTGGTGTGAACCTTTGCTCCCTTTCCACCAGGGAAGCTGATTTTGTTCCAGCAGGTAGCTCAGGTCCTCTGCTCCAAGGCTGCACCAGTGTTAGGAGTAGGCAGACTCAGGATGAGTTCAGCAGAGTAAGGTTTGTCTGTTCTTTCTGTGAGTTTAATCATTATTTTAGAAAGTAATTTAGTTAAGCTGGGGTAACCTCCCAATAAGGCATTTGACCTGGTGTAATAATGCTTCTTGATACAGCTTAAAAGGAGCTTTATATGGCTATAAGTGTGCGCATATAGATTGAACTGTGATTTAGCACTACATGTGGTTTTAAAATATGTTATAAACTGATGCATCTCCCTCCCAAACTGTGCAGAAGCCTTCAGGTTGCTGCATCTGGTGAGTGGACTAATCTGTCCAAGCACTGGGGATGTGACTGGGGTTTCATCTTTATGAGAGGACAGACATGGATATTGAGGCTCCCAGATGGGAGCTGTGAACAGTATCTGGTGTCGTGGTCCAGTTACGTGGTGATTTTCAATCAGTGGTGGGATACAGCTAGACTCCTTGTGGTAGAGGGTTGCTCACCAGGACCCCAGCTCTGCCCTGGGGAAGTGGTCCTGGTGGTGAAATAAAGACATGGGAGACCCATCCTAGTGGGTTTCATCACTGAAGTGGACTTCGGAGGAAAAGGAGCAGAAGTAAAGCTTGCGGTTGCTTTTGGTTTTAGTGTGCTTCTAAACCGTATGAGATCAGAGGGTCATGGGGAATATCTAGCTAGTGATGTGTAATGGTTTGGAAATAAACACCAGGGGTGGCTCCAGCTGCCTGTGATCTACCTAAATGGCTATTATGTATATTCTATTTAACTTATTTTAAAATTAGGCAAAGAGCATACAGGAATGCTTCTCTGTGTGCTAGATGCTTGAACTTCCAACTGTGTGTTCAGGACCAAACAAAAAGAAAATGGTTCTCTTTCAAGGAGCTTATCATTTGGTAGATATAAAACACAAAGCAGGGTTGAAGTGCTGTGGGAGAGAGGGACTGCCTTTCTACCTTATCCCATGTTTTTCAACATTTTGAATTTTTACTGACGAAGGCCAGAACTTGCAGGTTTCACACAGTGTCTTTTGCCTTCCACGATATCTGTGAATTATTTTATTGTTTGAAGTGGGACTTCTTAAGCTGAAAGTGATGAGCTCTTAGCTTAAAAAGATGGGCAAGTAGGTAAATCCGCAGCAGGCTGTTTTTCAAAGTGCACCAGAAACTTTGGAGTGTGTGCAGACAGTTTAGTGCACATTGCTTGTGCTGTAGTGCAGGAGTGGCTGATCTTCATGGTCTTGCAGCATCCAGACAAACTTCCTGTAGATCCCGTGGTCAAGGGACAAGGCTGTGATACCATCCCAAGGACAAGGCTGCTGTTTCTTGTGATCCTAGCCACTTGAACAGAGGCATTCACCACAGCAGCTCTGCCCATGGTAAGAGGGGAAGGTTGCCCAGTGCTTTCCATGCCATTCCGGCTTGTGCACCAGGGTAGTCTGGTTTCAGGAGCCAGCCAGTGTGACCTGGCTGATAACGACAGCAATGTCTTGGTCTGGCAACCTGGGTGCAACTACCAAAGGCAGTGTCTGATCCAAAATTTTCGGGATGTTTTCTCCATTTCCTAACAACCATGACAATAAACATGCACTGTTCTTAGCGTGCCAGAGTCTCTCTTTGAGGCTTGTGAGTACAAGAGTTTGGGTTATTTCACCAGAGGAGGACTGCACATGTTGAATGAGCACCTTCTTAGATGGGAAGCTGAAAGTTTTCAGTGCTGTTGTGTAGCATTGGTTGTACTGGCACATAGGCATGACAGCACTCATTAAGAAATTACACTCCACGTTCTTCAGTAGACTCATCACTACCTGGTATCACCTCTGTGACTAATGTCGTAAGTACTCGGGGATGATATGTGGTGTTTGGCTAGCAAGTTCATGCTGAGGGCAATAAAGAGCAGGTAGCACACAGATCTCCTGGAGCAGTAAATGATGTGGTGGTGAACAGCTCCTTTTCCAGCTGGCGACATGTTATTAGTGGGGGCCCCCAGGGATCAATATTGGTCCCAAGGCTGTTCCATGTCTTCCTAAGTGATCTGGATGATGGGATCAAATGTGCCCTGAAGAAGTTTGCTGATGGTATCAAAGTGAGTGGGGAAGTGAACACTTTTTGGGAAGGGAGAGCCACCCTGCAGGATGAGCTGGATAGGCCGGAAGAGTGGGCTGCCAGCAACATTATGGAGTTCAACAAGGACAAATGTCAGGTCTTGCACCTGCAAAAACCCAGTACAGGAGTGCAGCACAGGCTGGGATCTTCCCAGCTGGGAGCAGCTTTGTGGAAAGGGATATAGGGGTCCTGGGGGGCACAAGCTCAATAGGCGTGAACAGTGTGCAGCTGTGGCAAAGAAAGCTGACAGGAGGTTGGGGAACATCAACAAGGGCATCACCAGCAGAGATAAAGATGTCACTCTCCCACTCTACTGACAGGCCACCTGGAATACTGTGTTCATTTTTGGTCCTTGCTGTACAGAACAGATGGTGACAGGCTGGAGAGAGTCCAGAGAAGGGCCACAAAGATGATCCAAGGACTGGGCAGTATATGGGGAAAGGCTGAGAGAGCTGGGCTTGTTCAGCCTGGAGAAAGAAGGCTCAGGGGAGACCTTATCATCATGTTCCAGTATGTAAAGGGTGGCTACAAAGAAGATGGAGACTCCCTTTTTCCAAGGAGTCCCAGGGAAAAGATTAGAGGTAACAGGCACAAGTTACTTCTGGGAAGATTCCAACTGGACATGAGGGAATTTTTTCAAAATGAGAACAACCAGCCATTGGACTTACCTCCCCAGGGAAGTGGTGGATTCCCCAGTGTTGGACACTGTTAGGATTTGGCTGGACAGGGTGCCAGGACATCTAGTCCAGGTCATGCTTTGCCTGGAAATATTGGACCAGATGATCATTGAGATCCTTTCCGGCCTGGGATTCTAGGATTCTGTGATGTGAGCAAGCTGATGACTGGGTTGGTGTGAGGTCACTGAGCAGGACAGGAGGTTGAACAAGAAAAGACTTTATGGCAGTGAGGCAGCATCCTGGTCTCCCACCCTGTTTGCATGTCCAGGGATGCCAAGGTGGAAGTTGTGTGTTGCAGCAGTGCCATGGCTCTCCAGTCTGATGGAGAGCAGGTCTGTGCCTAGTGTCTCCAGAGGGTGGAGGATCTGAGCTTCCTTTGACAGTCCAACTGTGCCTGGCAGCTACTGACGTTTGAACCAATGAATCAGACATTTGTCATGGAATCACAGAATGATTTGGTTTGGAAGACACCTTAAAGTTCTTTCGGTTCCACCCCCGCCACCACAGTCAGGGACACCTTCCACTAGACCAGGTTGCTCATTGAATTACAAACATGTACTGTTTATGGGAGTCTGTTCTGTACTCTGAATGTGAAGGTCTTCATCTGAATCATTTGTCATGCCAGATTAGCTACACATCCTTCAGGCTGCTTTACAAAGCTCTTCAGTGTATGTAAGATTTTATCCTCTGTGGAGACTTCCTAGTCTTGCTGCTAGTCCCCCATGTCATGAGTGGGTAGAAAACCTTTTTTGACATCTGATAGCTTGTCCAATGTCTGATAAAGAGGCCTGATGAAAAATTACGGAGTATTTCTGCTTTACTGGGTTTTTTCTTCCAGAATCTGAAGATGTCAGTCATATTGTGGTCTGCTTGGTGTAATTTGGTCTTCTGCCATATATGCACGTGCTTCTTTGGCAAAGGAGCATGTATGTGGCAGCAGCATACTAGTGGGAAAGTAAGGGAAGCTGCTCTCTCTTTTGGTTGCCTGAAATAATAAATCACAATCTGCCTTTCCCTAACCCCAGAGAGACTTATCTCCATGAGTTTGTGTGACCCCAAAAGTTTCCATTTACATACCCTTTTGCTCAGAGACCTTGCCTGTGGAGAGACTTTTCCTTCCTGAAGTTACTCAGAGGTTGCAAGAGTTGAAGCTGACACTTCAAAGGACAGGAAGAGTGGGTGTTGTCTTACCCTCTTGCTGAAGTGGAAATCCAGCTGTCTGTGTTTAAATAACAAGGGCATCAGACTTCATGCCCATCTGTGAGGTGCTGAGTTTAACACTCAGCTTTTCTCATTTTCTGTTTGGTGGTTGTTTGGGGGCTTTTTTAAGTCTGTCCTTTTAATAAGAATTTATACATAGACTGACAAGCTTGTGTACACATATGATAAAAACTTCTTAAGGGGCAACTTCTTAAGTAAATGCTTGGTCATTGTTCATGCAACATTCTGAAATTTGTGGAGCCCTTCTTGATGTTGAACCAGTGCACTTCTCCCTGTTTCTTTAGTCATAAAATGAAGTATAAGGAAACAGACTATTTCTTTGAAAAATGCACCAGCATGATACATGCATAAAGCTGTAATAAAAGTTTTCCATGTACCATTCAAACAGAAATAATGAAGAAGTAATGCCATTTTATCCTGTTGTATTTGATACTTACAATGTAAAACCAGTTATTTACTTGATTGTTTCACATTCATTTCACTAATATGATTGTTTACTTGTAGACTGAGTTCTGGATTTACACATTTATTAAAACATGAGAAAATTACTTCCATAACTTAACTTCAGGCCATGTTTTTCATTAGATATGAACCATTACCTTTGTGATGGTAAAATACCAAAACAAAACTCCAACCTCTTGTATCATATAATTTTCAAGCCTTGTGTATTAATGGTTAACTGATTTTCAGGATCAGTTTATTTCAACTGATTTGTCATCACAAAGATTTAACATCACTGTATTTTATTTGACTTTATCTGAGTAAATAAGATTGCAGGAACCTGTGTATTTTGGCTCAAAGCTTTGAGAGGCTTTCAACCCACACAGTGCAAAAGAGTCTTGCCCAACAAGACAAGCTGAGAATATATAACTAGTTTAACTGATGATTTTATAGGCATACTGGTTGTTTAGGTACAGCAAAGCTGGCCCACTGTAATTTAAAAGATACGTAGGTCAAGCAAGTACCTTAGGAAGAACATTTTTGCTGGAGTGACAGTGGTTTGTCTCTGTCCAGCCCCATTTCCTAACTGGTTTGAAATCATCCAAAGTAACAACCTCAGAGATGTTGACCAGGCTTGAAGCCCCAGGGCTGAAAACGGTGCCAGGCGCAGAGCCTGACTGGGGAGCAGACAAGTGTCTCTGCCCTGGAGCAGTCGCATCCTTCAGATGGGTGGACCAGATGGCTGAGGTTGGTAGCAGCATCAACAGCCCAGCTTCTATCTGCTGCCACCCTTTAGCAGAGCCCATACAAGCTGCGAGCGACCGTGGCGAGTCTGACAGGCGGTAACTGGAGGAGTCATCATAACTCAATCATCTGTCTGCACCCCGAGACCCTGCTCTCCCTAGTCTGGAGCTTCCTACAGCTCCTGTCAATGGCAAGAAAACTGGCAGGGTTTGAAACCTTACTAATGTTTGCTCAACCATGGATCTCAGGCAGCGTTTGGCACCTCATTCAGGCACCTCTGATGATATGGTGCATTGCTGTTAGGGGGCAGCTGTGCCCCAGCTAGTGCTGTTAAACGCTGCTTAACTGTCCCTAAGGGCAGCAAGATCAGGCTGAAACTATGGCACCCAATGTACCTTCAAACAAGGAAATGTGTTCAAAATGATGGCTTGTGATGTGCCCATGCTCACAGCTGACTAGGGCTGTGAAAGTCTTTTTGAAAGCAGAGCCCAGGCTAGCAAGTCTGGGTCAAGAGGCTGAGAGCACTCCCAGTTTAAGCAGACACCTCTGCTTCCCAGTTCATGTAGATCTTGACCTTTCCTGATGCTACAGCCTTTTGAGCTTTCAGTCATGGTCTACATGGTTCTAATTAAGGCACTTTGCTAATAGTTTTGTCTGTATTGTGGTTTGGTTTATTTTGTAATTTTAATTTATTATTTTCATTTATTTCTTTTCATTTATTGCCTTTCATTTTACATTATTACTTTATTTCAAACTAGGCATGGCACTCAAATAGCTACCCAGTGCTTCAAAAATCCAGGTAAACTAAGAAAAAGCTATGCACTTACAACATAAGGTTTTACTGGCAAAGATGTATTACCTAAGAGCCTAAAAAAATCAACACCCCATCCAAGACAACTATGTTAGCAAAACGTCTAGTGCAGGTTTTGCATAGCTGTTCCAACAGAGGAATGCTCGTGCTGGCTGAGCTCATGTCATTTGGAGAGGTGATGCAGCCTCATGCCAGAAAACCTCCTGCATCTCTATTAAGAGGATGCTGCTGACACAGACACATGGTAAAGCCAGAGCAGCAAAGGATCTTCTGCTGTGCCAGAGGTTTAGGTGTGATCATGCGCTCACAATGTATTCCACTACCCAAGTCCAAATTAACTGTGAATACAAACAAAATAGTTCAGAAAACTATGTGCGTTTTTCAGATATGATTTTTGCAGGGCTGCAGTGGACATACCCAAGTTACCTTTAAACAACTCAGCTAGAGTATCAGATGTTCTTCAGCATTAGTTATGCCAAATACTACACATGCTGTAGTATAAATTGGCAGCATAAATTGACCCTTGTGGAGCTCAATATTCCTAATACCAGACCATTTTTGAGCTCATGTATCAGGGGCAAGCCAATGTTCCCTAGCTGCTGTCAGCAGCATAGGAGCATTAACACTTAAACTGATCAGGCTTCACTTTCTGTTCCTCGTTGAGATAGGTGGCAGCTGTTAACCCTTCAGAACTTTACTTTCATGTTAACAGGTGTACAGAGATTTCCCCAGCTCAGATCAGTTTTGGGTGGCAGACTCCTGCTGTCAGGAGGGAGTACCAGTTGGCTGACTCCAGCTAGACCCGTCAGCTCCAGACCTCCTGTTCTGACTACCACTGCGGTTCTCAGCAGCCCAAAGGCAAATATCTCAGCAATCTTCACCACTGAAACATCTTGAGATGCAGTAAAAAAGGGACTGACTTCTGTTTGCTTCAGTTGCGGTTTTGATGGGAAATACTTCAACCGACAACCCTCTTGCCTAATGTACCTTTTTGGTCTGCAAGGAAACTACTTGCAGAATGCCAACATTTTGTGCTGCAGACCATGGAGGATGGCCATCCACCATTTTGGTTTGGATTGAGCTGTTGTGGGTGAGATCTAGTGGACCCATTCAAACACTTTTATCCACATGGTGCCATCTCAGTTTATGTTACATGGTGGCCTTTCTATTGAACTGTTAGCCTGTTTGTTCATACTAGACAAATTGCTGTGAGGTTTGCACATGAGCTGAACCAGCATCCCTACCTGTGGCCATGGCGCACACCTATTATTACTGCAGCAGCCTGTATTTGGGAACTTGGTGCTTTCCACATTATTACAGGTCCTTGAAGGCTTTATCCTGTAAGAGAAACAGGAGAATTGCATTACTAATTTTAAAGTTTTAATAAAGCTAAAGTCTGAGGCTTTTTTATGAGAGAGCCGTGAGTTTTGTTTGTGCTGTTCACAAAATATTACCAGGAGAGTTTTGTGTACAGGGTGTTTTTGTTGTCTGGTTGTTTTTTTTACTGAACTGTGCATAAGGGAGATGACCTCTATGCTTATTTAATCTTTAGTTATTTTAGAATTAAGTATTTTTCTAATAATGATTGATTTTACGAACTTACATCCCTAATGTGAGGTATGCGTGGAAATTTTCAGTAGAAGTTCTGCAATAGAAATCCGTTTACAGTGTGAACTGTGACAAGTCCTAGACTCCAGATGTTTTAAAGCAATTGGTTCTAATATATTCATGCATTATTATTACTGTTGCAGTGTGATTTATTGCTGGAGAAAACTATCACAATTATAAATGTAGCATCGAATAGATCTTTGAAGAAAATATCAAAAGTATTTGGCTGTGGTCATTCTGTAATTGTATCTCTGCAGATGTTTTCTGTTTAAAAACTGGTGTGTATCAGAGGCTTTGTCTACTGCAAGCAGGGATTTTATCACGTCTGTGAATACATTTAGGGAAATTTATTCTTGTTGATAATTGAAAACAAGAACTAATTTAACTCTGGATTGTTATTTTTTTCTTTTTTTATGTGCCGTTCAAGTGTAGTTGCTCAGTAATTCCAATCCCTAACAAATAATATTTAATGAAGATTTGAGGATCTAATTCAGTTCTAAGATGTGCAAAAATACTTAAAAAGTATTTCAGAAATTCAGGAATTTTATCCAGGAAGCAGTGAAAGGTCTTGGGAATTCCAGACTAAAAACTTGCACTACATACAGAATTATATGCCTCATGGTGAAGAGGAGTCTTTCTAAACTGAGGATAGGCTCAAGTGCTACCACTCAGACATAGTTACTTGGTTTGTATAAGACCAAGTGAAAGGAGGGTCAAAGAGGATCTTGAATTACTCTAGACATGCAGCAAGCTCAGAGAAGAGTCTGTGAAGTTGCCAAGAAAGAATCCACACATCCTTCCAAAAGCGTTAAGTAAAAGTTGCCCTCTAACACACCATTTCTGACCTGTGATTTCTTCTCTCTTCCTATTTATCACTGCGTTTACCGATACTTCAGACCCCAGCTGGTACCATTTTGATCCACCAGAATTTCTACTGCAAGTTAATTTCACTTCTTGACATCATTGAGGATGTTTGGACAGGGGTTTCCAATTCAGTTTCCTCTGAAAGGAATTCAGTTTGCGCATGCCAAAACCTCTTAGAGACTCACACCAGCAGGAGGCAACTGGAGACAATGGAGAACTTGTGTCAAAATTTTATTGCTCCAAGCCAAATGCTTGTTGTAGACATGCCCATTGAAGCCCTGTGCATACCATGTAAGCACCATGCCACAACTGAAATTGTGGTGGAAGACAGGGGAAGTAGATGAACATCTTTTTCAAAAGTCAAAAAGAAATTGAAGTTTGGAGGCCTTTTGGTTTTCAGTTCATTTTTTCTCATTCCTAATTGCAGACAACTCATAAGAGTAAGTATCCCTCCAAATATGAAGTGATGGATGTTGATTTGTTTGTCTGAACCCATAAAAATAAGAAGCATGTTTAACTTCCTTTTACGTTTCTCAGAAGTTTGAGGTTTTAGCTGTTCTAAATTTATTAAAATAGGTATAAAGAGTATGTAATTAATGCCACAAAGAATTACTTTTGTCATTATAAAGTAATGATAATTGTGTAATATAAACTTACAGAGGATTGCCATCTCACTTTACAGACAGTTTAGCAGTAGAACACTTAGTAAGCAGGAAATTAAATAATTCCTAGGCTGTGAAAACTTCCTGTCTATGGAATACACTGATGTACAAAGAGCATAAGGTGTAAAATGAACTTCAGACAAAATCCTTTGGTCTTTGTTTGCAGTTGTTGCTTCAGAGAAAAGCACCATTATCCTGAAGAAAAAATGTAATTTATACTATTGTAAATAGGCTGTTGTCCATTAAATATCTTCAGGTTTATCATGTCCACTTTGAAAGATGTTCTGGCTGCATGGAATAAAACTAATCCTGGGAAGTGTAAATCATGCATCCCGTAGCATCATTCCCTTGGAATGTGATACAACTCTAGTTGCATCAAATCTGGCATCACCCAGTGGGAGCTGGGTGAACATTAATTGTTAATATATTTTACTCTAACAGTTTTATTCTGCTCACTGAATTTTCAAAATTTATGTGAATTCAAAACTAATTTTAGAAAAGATAAGTATGTTTTAACTGTGAGCTATCAATCTATTGAATCTGAAGAATTTACTGAGTACTGAAGTTTCTGTGGCCAAAAGTATGTAGGCTTCTTGTACATTCTCACAGAATAACTTTTCATCTCTGGTAAGAGAGTCTGCTGCTTGAGCATCAATTGGATCTGTTATGTTTGGTTATTATTATCAGTTAACGTCCTGTTGTAGCACAGAACTTAAGCTGTTGTTGTAGAAGCTAAGTATCCTGGGTTTTGCATCCTCTGTTGTGACATTTCTGTGTCATTTAAGGATGGACGGCATTAGGCTTCTTGTTTAAGTGAAGGTTATCCCCTTGATTCTTGCCCTACTTGATGTAGATGGTTTTGTCTATTTTCTTTCCAAGATGGCTCATAAGGGCATGAGTGTCTGCCAAAAGTTACTTCTCTTGCACTGGATGTAGAGAAATCTGTAGCTGGAGCTCAGTTAATCTCTTCAATCCCTCTTTGCTGCTGCATCCATGAGCCCTGGTTCTGACCCCAGCACTGTGGCTGAGTTATCAAAAAAACTCACATTGTCAGCCTCAGCCTCTTTGCTGATGCTTCTGAAAAACAGTACCATTCTGTGGGCACCCACCAGCTGAGAGGCAACCACCAGCAGCATGTCGGGTGCTGCATATTATTCTCCATATCATATATGATCTGAAAAGCAAAGACTGCGCATACCATGTGAAGAAAACTAGGAAGAGATGGTGATCAGTGTCTGCCAGTCCTTCCGTGTGCACAGGGAACTTGAGAATAGCAACCCTGAGCTAGGTCTAGAAAGGGAGAAGGGAGCTGCACATCTGTATTTCCTTGTGATTTGAAGAAAAAGGTGATGTTCTTAGATGAACTGGGTGGCTAGTTTTTGAAACAGAATTGTGGGACACAATAGCTTGAGAAAAGATTGGTTTTCCAAACCAAAGAGTATTCTTTCCTGTTGCTGGTCATTAGCAGTGCTTCTGAAGACCAGCCCTTCAATGGAGGAAGTCATGCTGGTACACAACGAGCTGGTGACAGTTTTAAGCTTTCCCCAGCATGTAGTAACTCTGAGTAATTGGTAGGTACGTGCGCTGCAAGGACAATGATATTTTTGCTCCTTTGCCCGTTTAAATCACAGCATTCTGTGTGAGACCATGCAGCCAAATGCATGCTGGAATGCGTAACACTGGCACCGGAATATTAGTACGTACGGCATATTTCTAAAACTTATTTAATGTACAGCAGGATTTAGTGCAAGTCGGGGGTGTTGCTTTTAGATACTGTCTCTTTCAGAGAAGCTTTCTCCTGATAGGATTTCTGAGCCACGGTTAAACTGGGGCAAGTGCATGGAGCAGAGGGCCCTGTCCCCTGACCACGCTGCCTGTGGTGCTGGTTTAAGGAGAAGCCTGGTAACACAAGCTCCTGACAAGTCCTAGCAGGACCTGCAGCCCTTCAGAGCAGAAGGTCTTTCTCCAGATGCTGTCCTGTTTAGAGGAGGAGTGTGATGTTACCTTACCTGTTATATCAAGGTAAAGCAGTTGGATCATTGTAATGGCTTGTAAGAAAAAGGACTAGCCACAGCCCTCCCAAAAGTAGCCTGGTTTTCTCCCTGCAATCAGAGTCATCTTTTCCATGATCTATGCACATAGCTCTGCCTGATATAGGAGATGCTAAAGCTGCAGTCTAGAAACCAGTACTTCTAGGTGTTTGGCAGATCTGAACCACGTTTGTGGCATGGTGTAATTGTAAAAAACTTTTAGAATATAACAGCATAGAATAGAAACAGCATAGGGATAGAGATAGGGGTAGGGATAGGGATAGGGGTAGGGATACGGATAGGGATAGGGATGGAGCTGAATGCAATTAGACTAGGAAAGGATAGACAGAGTAGAACAGAATAGAATGGCATGATTTAGAACAGAACAGGACAGGACAGGACAGGACACAGGACATAGGAGAGGACAGGACAGGACACAAGAGAGGACAGAACAGAACAGAACAGAACAGCATAGCACAGAATAGCACAAAACAGAATAGCATGAAACAGAACGGCCTGCTGCACGTTGGTAGAAGGTCTGAGTGACTAAGCGCTTTAAGAGACAAAACAATTACCAGTGAATAGAAGGCCATGCAGGTTGGAGGAGGGGATTGTAACATCAGTAAAAACCTTGTTTTGAGACTCCACCTGCCTCTGGAGCTCAGGAGTTTCATCTCCAATTTATCAGTCACTGGTGGTTTGTGCAGTGGCCTGAAGACCCTCCTGAGATTCATTATCCTTACGTACTGTATCATGTAATGGAGGGTGTTTTACCATCTTTATATTTACAGTGAAATTTAGAGCTCAGTGTCAGATGTTTGGCTGAAAATGTCAGTATTGTGTTATGGCTGAGTGAAGCTTAGGCTCTTAAAATAGATGGTATTTTGTCCTAAATGTGTGATTTTGTTCCCCATGCATGTCCCCATCTTCCAAAAATTCTAGATATTGAATGTGCCCCACAGGTAGGTAAATGATGGAAAAAATGGTATGCCTGAAAGGCTTCACATGAAGAAAGATTACTCTTAAGAGTTTCTTCATGTGCCCTTGCCCAAGACATCTAAACTCTGCAGAATTCCTGAGTACTATCGTTCTGCAATTACCAGAGTACTGGGGAAGGCAGACACCTGATTTTGTCTGGAATGGGGAGCTCTACCATTCCACTGGCACCACCTGGCTGATAGCAGTGAATATTTTTCCCTTGTTAATTAATATTAATACAATTACACTGATTTTAAAATACACATAATGGGATAAAAAAAAATGGCAAGACACAGTAATTCAGAATGCCATAACTGCAGTTAGGTGGAGTTGGGAGTAAGAGTGTTTGGTCAGAAGGATTTATTTGTGTGTTATTTTTAAAAAACTAGGCAAATGATTGCATAAGGTATGGGTAAATGCTCCTTGTATATCAGAAATCTGGATTGAGGAGTTTATTTTGAAGTTTCTGATGCAAAATACAATTCACATCTCCATTGTAAAAGTCTCTTTTACACCAGTGTTTTCAGAGGTGCAGCCTGTGTGCTGATAAGCAGTTACTGGAGCATGAACAAAGAATGCCTGGTTTTAGAAATGTTGTATGTATTGCCATTTATTCAAAAGGAAGCTGGGAAAAAAAAAAAAACCAAAAAAAACCAACATTAATTTTGGTTCAGTATACAAAGTAATAGAGACACTAGTTGTGAAATGCTGGTTTTGTAAGTATAATTCATTACACTTTCTTTGATCCAGTCTTACAAATTAGGGTCACTCATGTCAGGAGATTAAAACCTTTTTGTCTCACTTTGATATCAAACTATTCTTTCACAATCCCTTTTATCTTGCAGAGCAGTGCTGAATTCCACAGCATTGTTGGTCTGCTCATCTTATTTGCAGCAATTGTTTAGTTGGTTTTAGAATTAATTATTTAGTCATACGGTCATTTGCAACAACAGAGGCTTTTTAAAATCCTAAAAATGTTGAGAAGCTTCAGCGTTAGCTGGGTAAGCATATGTATAAGAGAGACCACAAAGAATTTGGGGACCATGGTGGGATTGCAAGGTAGCTAAATTGGATAGAAAAAGAAAAAAAAGCACAAGTCAAAGTAAGATTGTACATCAGAAAAACTACAGCAATCTACTGAAAATTAGTAGATGATAGTCATGAGTAGCTTACAGTGAACCACAGGTACCAGCTTCCCTGAAGCACAGAAATAGGAACTTGGAGAAGCTTGTAAAAGGTGTCCTCAGGGAATCTTCCATTTTTTCACTATGATGCCTTTAATCCTAGAATTGTCAAGCCACATGGAAAATAATAGGACTGAATAGTTCAGTCAGTTAAAAGTTAGTATTTCTTTTATCAAAAATATTAGGTCTTTCTATGTTTCTGGAGCTGTTAGGATTTGTATAAACTTTAAAACAAGTGAAGTCAAGTATTGAACCTGTATTGCTCTTTCTTTTTTAATTTAAGATCATTATCTGTGACTAAGTAGACGCTATTCAATAGAAAGAAAGAACTTAAAGCCAATATTTTTTAACAGATGATTCAACGAGAGGCAGAAGTAAAGAATAAGGTAACTGCTGTGGCGTTGACAGACTCTGTTCACAATGTGTGGCATCAAGAAGCTGGGAAGACTATTCGAGAGTGGATGCGAGAGGTGAGGCCCGTGTTTTTTTAAAGAACTGGGGTATATTCATCTGAGTATGGGTCTATAAACATGTGTTAATCTGCTGATGTCTTCTATTTCTTTAGTGTATGAGAGACAGCACATTACAGGACCTTGGAAATCGTGTGCCCATACCAGCCCCTAAAATAACTGAGATTAAAGCTGTTTCTGAACTTCAAAGCAGCCAAAATAATATGAATCAAGTCCAGTGTTTCTTCCTGCTGCGCAGCAATATATAGATATATGTAGAGACATATATCAAGGCAGCCCACGTGCTACCTGGTATCTGGAGCAAAGTCCTGAGCGCACCCAGTGCTCCTGGCTTGATCTGTCGATGATGGAAAAGCCCCTCTAAGCTCTGTGACTCAGTTTGATGATTTGCACAACTGTCACAAAATCCTTTCTCTCAGCAGTTTAATGAGATGTAATTGCTTCTGCAGTGCTTCAAGGTTTTCTGATGAAAAGTCAGAGTGTTTGCCACTGTATAGCTACCAACAGCCTAGTTGGTCCAAGATGATCAGGTGTTGGTTGATGGCCAAGGTTCCACCCTTGGGTAAAGGATGATGCTATGCATTCATTATTCATATAATACTTAAGTGTGGGACTGCTGAGATTTTAAAAATAGTATTTCTTAAAGCAAGACAACTAAACTTCCCTTCATGAGTCTCTTCCTCGCCAGATGAGGCTCCTGTCTGTGTTTTCTACACTCCTGCTGCAGAATGCTAAAGCAATAGGTACACATAGCAAATTTAGATTACTCACATCCTGAACTTCTTGTTAGACTTGACTTTTTTGGAGGTATTTAGTGAAACTTTGTATATAGACTGCCTATTCCTGACTTAACCTTACAGTTTTATAGGCCATGACTGATGGGAATAGAGAATTACCTGGGATGCAGCCTGACAGCTCTGACTTAAATGTTAAAAATATAAAGAATGGTAACCCCTGCAGGCTCTGTCAGAAAAATACCCATTTTCTTTATGGGAAATCAAAATCTTAAAATGTATGTTATGTAGTAAAACTGAAATTTTAAATCCTGTAATTTGAATCTGACAACTCCATTTTTCTTTAAGCATTTAGTCTGAATAAGGCAAGTGCATTACCTTTAATTTCATTTGCAGAAAGTAGATGTTAAAGAATAAGTTAAATGATTAATGGCCTAAAAAGTGGATGGAGTGTCATAACTTACATTAGCATTGAAAATCTCCTATAAGAAAGAAGAATTTTACATATGTGAAGTGTGGCTGAGTGGTATCAAGACTAGCATATCACCTGGATATCTCTTACTTTAATCAGGTTTAAGGCTACTGGTAAAATGAATAATAATTAAAATATACACCTAATCGCTGCCTGTCTGTAGGGCTAATTGCTGTCATTGAAAGAATGAATTGTTAAAAAAGTAATTCTTCATTGGAGCTATCTCTCCTGTATCATTGGTGGCCTATTTTTAGTACCTATAGAAGTCATGATTTTTGAATTTATTAGGAGCTGTGATGAATGATAAAACAAATCATCCATTTACATATCTTGACACTGCTTTCGAGAATACTTATTTCTTACAGGCAAGTGTCACATTGTATATAAAAGCTGTTTAATTGTGTGCTAATCTTCTGTATTATCTCCAGCTCTCTGATGTAGTGTTCTATCAGTAGTTAATATTAATTTTACTTATTTCAAATGAATGTAATACTTCATAAAAATTCTACTTCTTTTATAATTTCTACCATCTTACATTTGCAATTTCACATTCAGCTGTTAATTAAAATTATACATGCAAATTGTAAAATGTATAAAGCTTTACTACTTTAAACCTTAAAGCCTTTGTGAAGTACTTCCATTTTAACCATTTTTTTACTAAAAAAAGTTACATCACAGGGTAGTGTGTTTGTTGTTTTCTTTTTTTTTTTCCATCGAGTTCAATAGTTTCATTGATCTACTGTTTCTTACAGAAATCTGCCATGCTTTGTGAACTTCACTTTCTAATCTCATACAGCAACCCTTCCTTTATGTTGTTCCTGCTCTCCCTGGTCCCAGAACAGTAGGGTTGCCTTGACAAATCTATTCAAAAGCCATTCCTCACCCTTTATTGGTGGGGACTGAAGCCTTTGAAATTCTCTCCTCACTGCAACACAGCTGACATCTTCTTCCAGACAGAATGAATTAAGGAAATACAATAAGACACTTGATCTACCAGTCAAGGATCTTTCCACAGTGATGACGGACTCCATGGTGCACAACTAGGGCAGCAAGCATCTACAGATACACAATACTTGCTTGTTTACCAGAATAGCAATCATCCATTTTTGCAATCATGATTGATGGGATGATTTTGTAGTAATCTGTCTGAAAATTCATTGGATCTTTCCAAAAACTTGTGAGATTTGTTGGTTTGTTTTTTTTTTTTCCTTTTTCTCCTTAACGAAGTTTATCAGGTTTTCAGAAAAAGAAAACTCAGATTTGTAAGAAGGGAAGTCATGTACATCTTGTAGTTCAGTTGGCAATCCTAATAAAAACAGTTGCTTTATAGTAAATCTTTAATTCAGTAGATTTGGTGTAATTTCAGCATATTTTATTAAAAGTGTATTATCTAATACTTTAGTTCATAAACTCTTCTGAATAGGTAGTACTTGGAGCAAAACATTTTAAAAATTCATGGCAAATTCATCCTATTCAGAGGTTCTGGAATGGAAGGTAAATGTAAATGCTTCCTGAACCTAATTCCCCAAAGACCAATATTTGCATTTTTAAATGTTCATGCTCAATTCATCTCAGCTGTATGTCCAATTATTTGAATATTAATCTGGTATCTTGATGGCTTTTATTCATTTGTAATCTGTTGTTTTGTGATTTCACGATCATTCTTTCCATTGTGTACTCCATCAAAGCACCCTGAAAAATTCTGATTTCTTAACGTTGGCAAGCGAGCAGGCTCAGTGTTTATATCAACACCTATTTAACAACTACAGAAGGGGAACACTTAAAATGTGTATTGGGTAATTGAGGCAGTGGTTGGTCCAAGCACCTACTTAAGTCTGCTGGCACTCAAAGTAGCACTTAAAGACATGCTTTTTAAGCACATTACAAATCTCCTGAATTATGGTCTTACTGTGTTTAGTTGTTTAGTATGCAACTTAGTGTGAATAAGCTAGTGTACTTTCCAGTTCCAGTTGGGAATCCTGTGTAAATTACTTAAGAATTTTGGTGCAATCATTGTCCTTACTTTAAAAGTCTGGATTTATTTTTGCTCCAAGTTTTTTGCTTACCCCAAAATTGCCCGCCTGCTCTTACAGAACTGCTGTAACTGGGTGTCCAGCTCCGAGCCCCTGGACACTTCGGTGGAGTCCATGCTGCCAGACTGCCCCCGTGTCTCTGCAGGTATGTCGGTTTGTGCCCAGAACATATTGTTTATTTAAATTTTGAAATAAATAATTAAATAATCATGTAGCAAATTATTTACAGCGTCCAAGAACGTTGATGTGAGATTTCTGTTGTTTTGGAAATACTCAGCCATGCTTTTTCGTGAATGAATCACAAATCATAAGGAGCACATGAAATAATACATCAAAATTTCTGTTAATGTGTAATAATTCCAGAAAGTAGATGCAGTTGTGAATGTAACAGGAAAATCTCCAGTCTCTGTAGGAAAGTAATCTAAAATACATAAAGCTATTACTGAACTTTCATGTTTGATTATCAGATTTCCTTAAAGCCATAGGTAGCATATTTCTGTAGAATATAAAATCAGGTTCAAAGGAAGACACAGCCTATACAATATTAATTTAAAAGCTGGAACAGTGTTTGACCTTGCTCTGTAAGACACAGTTGTTCGTTTGACAAGCTAGAGATGCCTATCTGTCTGGATTTGTGAGGTTGTTAATGAGACCTAACCTTGCAGATAAAATGTAGTTTACAGCAGGATATTTTTAAAGCTTGGAAAATTTAGCAGTACTTTGTTCGAGAGCTCACAACAACCTGCAATCATATTTCTGCTGTGGGCTAGGATCTAACCATGCAGATCATCAGCTCTGTGCAGATGCAGTGCAATAGCATTGACATTGCTCTTTAGTGCTTGGGGAAATTATATATTACTAAAATTTTCATATATTCAACATTCATCTACCAACTTTTTGCTCCTTTAGGGGAGAGTACTGCAGTTTAAAAGAAAAATATTTTTTAGTAGTGGGACTCTTTAAAACAGGATTAACTTTCCATCTCTGATGTATGTGCTGCTGTTGTGGAAGAGTGCATGCTACAGAGGTCATTTTAGTCAGGTAAATAGTGGCTTGGATAACAACTAGTCAGTATTTACAGTACGCTTGTGGCACTGAAAATCCTCTGTCTGAGCTTCTCTCCTCTTGCTTTGTATTCATCATATGTAAATAATGTAAAATTTATTCTATAAAAAAACCCTGTCATGTAAAAAAAAACTGATGCTTTAATGGGGCTGTGCATAAGTCTTAATTTTACATTTCTGTTGAGGATGGGTCGTAGTGGACATATAATTTATACTCCATTTAATGAACTCCCAGCTACATTGAACTTTCTGGCAGAATTAATTTAAATGGGGTAGGATTTCAGCCAGCAGAAGTTGTAAAAGTTAGCTATTTATATTTCAAGCGTACATACAATGCCACTAGATTAAGATCGCTGATGTTTTAGAAGTTCTTGTCAAAGATTTTGGACAATGATTTAAATGGCAGCAAACTATTTCCAGGTTGATTCTTTGTAATGTAAGTACAGTTTAAAATAGTATAACTTTATGTGACTACTGCTGAATTATCAATGTGCTCATATGTTTTTGTTTATATTTCTTGCTTTAATGTCTCATATGGACAACTGTAAGACATTTGCAGAGGAACGGGTGAATAATTCCTACAGTGTGTTTATATGAGTAATGGCATAAGCCAGCATTAGGATAATCTCTAATAAATTTATGAAATGCTACTAGATGTAGGAACATTACTGTTTAATATGAGAGATTGTATTTCACTCGTTTCCTGAGAATTGCAGTACTGAAACAGCCCACGTTTAAATACTGGCAGCATTGCCCTTAGTATTTCGATGAATGACAGCGAGACCAATCAGAGCAATGAGAGGAGGTTTTTTAATATAAACCTTTTGCAGAAGGAATATTTGCTTGGAACCCCATCTTTTATCTGTGTTTGCACTGAGAATTAATTCAGAAATAACTGCCTCTTTGACACATCTCATGAGCCAGATTTTCGAAAGAAAGGTCTGATACTCAGACATACAGCATAATGGGATTTACAGAAGCTCCCAGTTTGTTTGTGAGCAGTTCCTATTCCAGATTATGCCACAATCTCTTGCTTGCATTTCCTTTAACACTCGCTAGAGAGAAATAAATGGCCATCAAACTGGAAAAACAACTTGCATTTCCAGATACAGTTGTTAAAGCTTTTGATTAGACCATTGTTAAGTAATTAAAATGTTTGCCATAATTCATTCATGTCTTAGTTACAAAATGAATGAATAAACTTCAATAATTAAACATTGTAGGCATGAAACAACAACAATACAGAAAAAGCAAGCCATAGCAAATCCATTCTTTTTACTTGTGGCAAGAGGTGGGGTACTTTGAGGGTCCCACTTTCATGCTTCCTCCGCATCTCACAGATTCATTCCATGCTAGTGTCATAGTTCAATGTCTTCTTGCAACAGGGTATCATCATACAATTTCCCATTTAAAGCAGTTGTCCTGTGTGGTATATGTAATCCTAAAAAGCCTCCCATGCAGTGCTGAGGCAGAACTCCCAGCTCAGACGTCTTCTATCAGACCTGGAGCTCCAGTTGAAGCTATCTGTGCAGCACTACCCATCTTGTTACGGTTGACATATTTTTGAAACAAGAACAAGGCATTCTTCCTTATCAGAGAGGAGTCCACCACCTTCCCTTTGTCATTTAATCTTTACCAGGCAGGGTTGTCTAGCATCATTCCCCTCTGCTCCTTCTTCAGGAGAGCAGATTTTGGTCTCCTCAGGGATCTGCTTCACAGTATAGCTGTGATAAAACCCCAGAGGGAAGAGAAGGGCAACGGAGCTGGTGCAGGGCCTGGAGCACAAGTGAGATGAGGAGTGGCTGAGGGACCTGGCGGGGTTTAGTCTGGAGAAGAGAAGGCTCAGGGGGGACCTTATCGCTCTCCACAACTACCTGACAGGAGGATGGAGTCAGGAGGGGGCTGATCTCTGCTCCCAAGGAACAAGGGATGGGACAAGAGGAAACTGCCTCAAGCTGCACCAGGAGAGGTTTAGACAGGAGATGAGGAACAATTCCTTCCCCAAAGGGCAGTCAGGCATTGGAACAGGCCTACTGCACCAGGGTAGTGGTGGAGTCACCGTCTCTGGAAGTGTTCACACACCATGTAGCCAAGGGCCTCAGTGACATGGGTTAGTGGTGGCCTTGGCAGTGCTGGGGAGCGGTTGGACTTGGTAATCTTAAAGGTCTTTTCCAACCTGGTTGATTCTGTGATTCTGTGAGGGAAGAGAGGCCCAAAAAAGCTGGTTAATATTCACAGAACATCACCAAGCTCAGAAGCAGTGCATCCCAACAAAAAGGAAGTCAGGCAAGAACACCAAGGGGCCTGTGTGTATGAAGAGGGAGCTCCTGGACAAACTCCAGCACAAAAAGGAAGCCCACAGAGAGTGTAAGCAAGGGCTAGGAACCTGGGAAGAATACAGAGAAACAGTCCAAGCAGCCAGAGATCAGGTTAGGAAGGCTAAAGCCCTGACAGAATTCAACCTGGACAGAGACGTCAAAGGCGATAAGAAAAGCTTCTATAGGTACGTTGGTGATAAAAGGAAGTCTAGGAAAACTGTGGGCCCTTTCTGGAAGGAAACAGGAGACCTGGGTACCTGGGACATGGAGAAGACTCAACAACTTTTTTGCCTCAATCTTCACCAGCAAGTGCTCCAGCCATACTGCCCAAGTCACAGAAGGCAAAAACAGGGACTGGGAGAAAGAAGAACCACCCACTGTAGGACAAGATCAGGTTTGAGACCATCTAAGGAACCTGAACATGCACAAGTCCATGGGACTCGATAAGATGTATCTGTGGGTCTGGAGGGCACCGCTGGAGGAAGCAACTATGCCACTATCTATCATATTTGAGAAGATGTGGCAGTCCAATGGAGTTCCCATGGACTGACAAAGGGTCCATGGAAAATAAGGAGGCAATGGGTAACAGCCAACATGGCTTCACTGAGGGTAAATCGTGCCTGACAAATCTGGTGGCTTTCTACTATGGAGTTACAGCACTGGTAAATAAGGGAAGAGTAAATGATGTCATCTACCAGGACTTGCAAAGCATTTGACACTGTCCTGCATGACATCTTTGTCTCTAAACTGGAGAGGCATGGGTTTGAAGAATGGACCACTGTGGATAAGGAATTGGCTGGATGGTCGCATTCGAAGAGCTGTGGTCAATGACTCAATGTCCAAGTCGACATCAGTGACAAGTGGTGTCCCTCAGGGGTCAATGTTGGGACCAATCCTGTTCAGCATCTTTGTTGGCGACATGGACAGCGCTATTGAGCACCTTCAGCAAGTTTGCCGGTGACACCAACCTATGTGGTTTGCTTGATATGCTGGAGGGAAGGGGATCCAGAGGGACCTGGACACACTGGAGAGGTGGGACCATGCAAACCTCATGGACCTCAACAAGGCCAAGTGCAAGTTCCTGCCCCTGGGTCAGGGCAATCCCAAGCACAAACACAGGCTGGGCAGAGACTGGATTGAGAGCACCCCTGAGGAGAAGGACTTGGGGTGTTGGATGGTGAGAAGTTCCCCATGACCCAGCTTCAATGTGCAGTTGAGCCCAGAACCCTGCTGTGTGCTGGGCTGCATCCCCAGAGTGTGAGCAACAGGTCAAGGGAGGGGATTCTCCCCCTCTGCTGTGCTCTGGTGAGACCCCCACTGCAGTCCTGATCCAGCTCTGGGGCAGCAACACAAGAGGGACGTGGAGCTGTTGGAGCGAGTCCACAGGAGGCCACAGAGATGCTGCAAGGGCTGCAGCAGCTCTGCTCTGGAGACAGGCTGAGAGAGCTGGGCTGGTTCAGCCTGGGGAAGAGAAGGCTCCTTAAGGGGAGACCTTAGAGCAGCTCCCAGTGCCTAAGGGGCTACAGGAAAGCTGGAGAGGGGCTTTGGACAAGGGCCTGCAGGGACAGGACAAGGAGGAATGGCTTTAACCTGACAGAGGGGAGATTGAGATGAGCTCTTAGGCAGAAGTTCTTCCCTGTGAGGGTGGTGAGGCCCTGGCACAGGTTGCCCAGAGAAGCTGTGGCTGCCCCATCCCTGTCAGTGTTCAAGGCCAGGTTGGATGGAGCTTGGAGCAACCTGGTCTAGCAGAAGGTGTCCCTACCCATGGCAGGGATTGGAACTGATGAGCTTTAAGGTTCCTTTCAACCCAAACCCATCTGTGATTCTGTGCTTTTCTGGCTAACAGTCCTCTCTGATTTCCAGTTGTGGAACATTGCACAGTTAAGGTCCTCAGCTATGGCACTGTCACCTCACTGGCCTGGAGGAGCACTCTGTCAGTCTCCTGCCTTCAGTCTCTGTTAAAAAGACTATCTCCTACCTCTTCACTTTCAGCCCTTCTTAAGGACCTCTGTTAGACATGAGGTCATCTTCCATTCCTAATCCACCTTCCTAATGGAGTCAAACCAGAAGACCTTCCTCCTGTCTCAGAGGAGATGAATCCATTTCCTGGCGAAGACGTAAGCAAATGTAGGGTGGAGAAAGGTGAGGACTTTAAAAGCACTCTGTACAGTAAAGATAAAAATGGAGGAGGTATGCGAGTCTTGCTGCTTAGGAGACTGGAGATCAACTTGTCATTTGGTACAGACAATGGGATAGATATTTTAGTGACAGGTATTGTGTTACTGCTAACCGTGGTTGTAGTTCACTTAGTGATTCTGAGACCTTACAATATTCCTCCTAGTTCTGGGAGTTCACAAACCCTTGGGAAGCCATCCTGCTGGAGCAGCTGCTCGGTGGGAATAGCGGAAAGTCAAGGTGGGAGAAGGCAAATTCATGGATCTCTGTTCATCTCTATCACAGTTAGTGTCATGGTTTAAGCCCAGTCGGTAACTCAGAACCACGCAGCAGCTCACTCACTCCTCCTCTTCTTCCCCCCGCTCCCGTTGGGATGGGGAGGAGAATCAGAGGAATGTAACTCCCACAGGTTGAGATAGGAGCAGTCCAGTAACTAAGGTATAATACAAACCACTACTGCTACCAATAATAATGATAA
>NW_009914174.1:0-65249 GCF_000696875.1 Nestor notabilis
AGTTCCCTGGGTCTTCCATTTTCCACTTTTTGAACATGGTGGTTATATTTCCCTTCTTCCAGTCGTTGGGAACTTCCCCTGACTGCCATGATTTTTCAAATACGATGGACAGTGGCTTAGCAACTTCATTTGCCATCTCCTTCAGGTCCTGTGGATGGATTTCATCAGTCCCATGGACTTGTGCATGTTCACGTTCTTAAGATGGTCTCAAACCTGATCCTCTCCTACAGTGGGCCTAAAAGCCCAAGTCAGCAACAGGATACAGGCAACTTCCAATACATTTGATCTCTGGGCATTACATTTAGGTAGTATTCACATTCCTTAGTTTCATGGGAAGTATTTTACAGTGTTTTCCATGCAATTAACATCCAGTGCCTGACCACAAAGAGAGTATGTTACATGGCATTGAGTTGCCCATGCAATGGACAAAAATCTAAAAAATCTAAATCTGGTTCTGTATTTGTGTTGTGCACGTATGAGAACAAAAACTAAATGGATGCACTAAATTTTGGAGTACAAGGTTCTCTCTTTCATGATGTACCTCAGAAAAGCACTGAATAACATCAAAACAATCTAGGCAGATTCAGTTTGTTACTGAGCAAACTGTATAGGTCATGGCAAGATCCAAATCATGCAAATGTGTTTCAGCTTATTCAAAAGGATTTCAGCAGAGCTAAGCTAGGATAGCAGATCGTACTCAGGAATATTGCAATTTTAAGTGGCAAATATATGGAAGAAAGTAACAGGCTAGGATTCAAAAAACAACCCTTAACTACACCTGCTTACCATAAAGCATGTGAATGAGGAATAGAGAAAACCCTCAAATATGATGGAATTTTAATGAGCTCAGCATCTCACAAAAGTTGGATCTTGTACTAAGAGAACCATCTGCCCTCCTGCAGTAATTTACCCTTCTGACTTCTCTATGGGTTTTTTGTTATAAAACTGCTGCTACTACATGTTCAGACTTGCAACATTCAGATTTTAAGCTGTTTCATACATGCCCTATTTATTTTATGACAGCAGTAATAATTTCAGACGCTAGAATACTGTGAAAAGTCCTTCCTTTGTTACTGGCACATTAGATAGTAATTTCCGTACCCTAATCTAACCAAGCCTAAACTTCAGCTTTCACTTTACCAGGACTGAATGATGTCCACAGTGGTTCTACGATTTAGAACACAAGTTACGGTTCATCAGTTATCAATTCCTTCATACCTGTATCACTGAAATCTATAAATTCTTTTGATAAAAGATTAGTAAGAAGCTCCATAATAAGAAGGAGATCCTGGTACTGGTCCTCTTCTGCTGTAACATCTATCCGTTGTCGACCTAGATTATTCTTGGAATATACCTGGAGCAGAGTTAGGCAGGCCTCATACAAGTTCATGGCTTTGGCCTAAAAAACAATGTTAGATAATAAGAAAACTTCCATCTCATAACACTCGATGATATTCAAGATTTTAGTTTCAGTTATATAACCACTTTTTTAACAAGCGCACACAAAATCATCACAGAAACAGACATCTTAAACAGTAAGAATGCCTACAGCCATATACCGATGAGCTGCTGATTGAAACAGCAGAACATCACTTTTATCAATTCCTTAGTCTTAACAAAAAGACAGGAGTGGCTGGGGACAGGCTGACACACCTCACTAATCTCACAAACTAAATTACTAACAAAATCCCCTGGGGACTCATTTCAGCTGTCGAAGTTTGGAGCCACAGTGCACTGTGCATACCCACTTTAGAACAGGCAGGAGCTCTTCCAGATGCAAAAGTAAGATTAGGCGACAGTGCAAAGATGCATGCATACTGCATTGACTCATTTTACCTATTAACTTCTTGGTATCTATTAATGCCTGGTTTAGGACCAAGGGAGTTTCTCTATGGTATGCATTTGTCTCATGAAACAGCACTGCAATTCCTCCAGATCAGCCTTTAGGGAAGGTTGATATGGTTAAAAGATGTACTTAACATGGTCTGCGCTCTTCTGCCACTCATGCATAGAGTTGGCCTAGGGGTGAATCGTGGTTAAGTTTATCACTATAAGAACAGACTAGATGTCCTGCTTTTAGTCTTTGCATGTGTATGACTGCAAAACAAAGGAACGCCTCCAACATGTGATGACACAGCATTTCTTTGTAAAATCTAAAAACCCCTACACTATTTTGTTTAAGGGACAGCAGTGTATACACACATTTGCGCACATGTGCACACACACACACAGACTCTCACTCTTCCTCTCCTGGTTGAATTTACCTCTCCAAGATAGCAAATCTGTTTATGTGCAACTTCAACAAAAACTTCTATTATGAGATTAACAGTCTCTGGTGTGTTTTTGTATACTTCCATTAATCCAATGCAATTATTAAGGAAGTCCATTAGGAAATTGAAGAGAATTGCTACATTATCAATCTGAGTAGCCTCAGCAATGCCACAGAGCGCTTCCAATGTAGCAGTGATTTCCTGTTTCACTTCCTCCTCCTGACAGATCTGCTGGAAGTTTTCTTGGTTTATTACATTCAAGAATCTCTGCTGAAGTGGCTGAAGAACCTGAAATTTTTTAGAAAAGTCATATTAAGATAAGCAAACTATTATGTGAGATGTGAGGTTTAAGTGATTTAGCAAGCTCATGGGTTGCTTTTGGCATGGCAATACAAGAATCAATTACAGTTTTCAAAGGCTCAATTATGTTATTATCTGTCACATTAACGTAAGCTGAAGTGGTAGTGATTAGTAATTCTCATTATCCATCATCACCTGCAGGCTGGTTTCTAACTGAACAACTCCATAAATATTTTATATTATTTTGTAGTGTTTAAACAAACGACAATGTCTTTCTCTGGCTCACAGATTTGATTGTCTTCCAAATTCAGTAATGAGAGAAAAAACCTGCTACAGTTTATAAATTAAAGCATTAAGATTCATGTTCATAATTACCTTTGTCATATTATGATTCTTAAGAGTGCAAATATGCTTTGTGATCAGCTGTGTTTGGATCCAATTTAGAAACTTCTATAAAAATAGTTAAATGTTTTTCCCAATTACTTCCAGTGAATTATATTCTTACTAATTTCATAACTTTGCTAATAAAAGCAAGTGACTCTCATTTCAGTTACCTTCTAACACCAGCCTTTCTAGTGATAAAATATCTTTAATGGAGTGAGGGCACAAAAAGCTGGTCAAGGCTCTTCATTATGTTCTGCATTAACTTCTAACTTACTGTCATTACCTTTAAGTGAATAATTCGTAACACCACCAAATTAAAATATAAGCAAGAAATGACACAGATCCAGTGGAAATTCATAACCTCCTGTAATAGTTTCATTCTAGCATACTGCTATACTGGCTGCTTCATGAACCTCCAGTAATTACTAGCTGTTTCTGTTTAGGTTGTGATGTTTTAGATAAATTTTTTGGCAGCTCATAGGTGCCTTCAGAGAGAATAATTTTAAAAAATTTAATTATGATATGTTCAAAATAAAGAACTTAGAATCATCAAATCATAAACTGGTTTGGATTTGAAAGGACCTTAATAAAATCTAGTTCCAACCCCTGTGCCATGGGCAGGGACATCTCACGCTAAACCATGCCACCCAAGGCTCTGTCCAACCTGGCCTTGAACACTGCCAGGGATGGAGCATTTACCACTTCTCTGGGCAACCTGTTCCAGTGCCTCACCACCCTCACGGTAAAGAACTTCTTCCTTATATCTAACCTGAACTTCCTCTCTTTAAGTTTAAACCCATTACCCCATGTCCTATCCCTACAATCCCTGATGAAGAGCCACTGTCCAGCACCCTTGTAGGACCCCTTCAGATAGTGGAAGGCTGCTATGAGGTCTCCACGCAGCCCTCTCCTATACCTATAGAAGCCTTTCCTGTTATCTCTGACATCCCTGGCCAGACTCAATTCTAACTGGGCCTTAGCTTTCCTGACCTGATCCCTAGCTTCCCAGACAATGTCTCTGTGCTCTTCTCAGGCTGCCTGTCCTTGCTTCCACCTTCTATAAGCTGCTTTTTTCCCCCATAAGTTTTCCCAGCAGCTCCTTATCTATCCACGGAGGCCTCCTGGCCTTCTTGCCCTACTTCCTTCTTGGCAGGACGCAATGCTCCTGAAAAGCTTCTATACAAGTTGATTTTGTATCACCATAAAATTCACAAAACTAACTTGTTTGTAGTACTTGCTAAAACGGAGGTAACAGAAGCACCAAAATAGCTTACCTCTGTCCAGTATTGTTGCTTTGTTTCTGTATCCATATGAGCAAAACCTCCTAAAACTAAAGCTTTCATTAGTGTTCTCTGCACAGAACTGGACAAATAGTGAAGAGGAGGGCTTCGCCTTGCAAATTGTTTAGCTAGATTCCACCAGTTTTCACACTGAATAACTAAGTTTGCCCTAAAAGAGGGAAAAAGAGTTTAATTAAAGAAAAGATTCCACAAAATTATATGAACAGAGCACATCAGGTTGCTTAGCAGTTGTTAGAAGATTTAGGGTTTTTTTAAATTCCTTTATTCTAAGGCTAAATCACTTTTTGATTTTTATCTTATTAATGCCTCACCCTAAGATTTCTGAAGCACATACTCTGAAAATAGCTCAATTCACATGGGAGAAAAGCAGGGAAGTGCTTTAGTTTTATATGCATACACAAAATTAATGCACATATTGCATGGATTAAAAGCTTAGTCTCATTATGTCATGATAAAATAAGGAGTTTATCCCAAAACTAGCCCTGGTAGGTTTTAACTTTTTTTGAAAAACTCCTAAAGCATTTAAATATTCAAACTTCAGATCACTCAGCAGACTGTGAATACATGACTGCATGTACACTTGCATGTCAATTCACAAAAGTAAAACATTCGAGAATTTCTTGCTTCACAGTTTGTTATGCCAAAGAAAACTTCGAAATTTGTCTGAATCCACCAAATCCTGGATTTTTTTTTTTTAAACCTACTAGGTGTACAAAACACATTTTATACTGGCTTAGCCAGTATCTGAATTCTTAACCCAGAAGAACTTGTTCAAAAAAAAACAAACGCAAAAATCCTTGCAAAAAGAGTGGAGACCAGGAGAGTTTTCCTTTCTCATTGTTTAAGAGTGAGGCACAAAGGCAAGGGAAGGAGAGTGCACTTCTAAACAATAATAAAAACTAGGTTATGTTTTGTCAAATATAGGTCTCACTCCTCACTGTGTCAGACAATTTTATTTGTTTTTTCTTTCATTCCTAGTATGTTACTAAAGTAATTTGACTTACAGAGACATGAATATGAAGTGCCCTATACCTGGATTACTTTGGCCAAAAAAATTGAAAGGAAGCAAAAGAAATTTTTTGACTTCCAGAGGTATAGCAACTTACCGCTCTCTCCTTTCCACTAATGTTACTAGTAGTTGTACAGTATCATTTGCAAGGTCCTGCTCTGAACTCCACACTGCCAGGTTACTGATCACTTTTTCTAAAAGGTAACCCACAATCCACTGGGAACCCTCTGTATCAGCACCAAATGCTGTACTAAATGGCAGACTTATCTATAAGAAAAGCATTAAAATGAGTGAGTTTTACAGAAGCCAGAACCCCAAAGTGTATGGTAATCATTGTCAGCAAATTCTTTTCAGGCTGTCACTTCTTCCCTACTTAAAATACACAAATGTTACATAGACAAAGGCAAAGAATACCTATAACAGAAAAATCTTTGCCAAATTTAGCTTGCAATTTTAAGCACAACACCTAAAACAAAGGGAAATTTCATCCTCGTTACAAAATTCAGTTTGAGTATGTCTAGCTTTGAAGGCCAATGAAAATTTAAAAGCTTTAAAAATGAAAAGAAAGATCCTAAAATCACCTCACAAAACTGTTTCCATGAATTTACAACAAAATTCCTCCAGTGATAAAAATTATTAGAAATAAACCTAGCTGTTGATCTAGATCACATCTTGTAAAAGCTTATTTTCACTGCAATTTTTATACATCTGCTTTCTGCAGATTGTTCCTTCAATCTATACAAATTTTGGGAAAGATGTCACATTCTGGTCCTGGCACACTAAAATATGATTCCTTGATGTTGCCTGTTCTCCTGTCTTAAAAAAAAAAATCTCAAGAGTGAAATCCAAGGATTTTGTAACAACTGTGTCGGGTTTCCTGTCAGCACACATTTTAGACTTTAAAACTCATGATATATACATGACTGAGCATAAGGTTTAAATAGAGGTTTCAATCATTTTCACACATCAACATAAACTAAATGTGTGCATTTCCTAGATAGTCTGTTTTGTTTCTTTACATTGTTTGTTATGGATCTCCTTCTCACATGCTTTCAATTCTTCCCCAGCTGGTACTTTCATAAATTCTTGGCTCTGCTGTAAAAACAAGCTGAATAATATAATTCTAAATATTTACAAGCCTATGGTATACATATTTTTGTTAAGGAGGGGCCTCCTGAAGCATTAGTATTCTTAGTTGCTTCAATAGTGGAAATCAAGTGAGGAGGAGGAGGCTCCCTTCTTGAAAGTTAGAGCCAACAGGACCTCCTCAGGATGAGTGGCCTCAATCAGCCAGCTGGATTACAGTTAGTTTAATAAGCAAAATCAGGCTCAAGGTCTAATCATGATTAGTGTTGTCCAAATATGATAAGAAGTTGCTCTTTACAAGAATGCACCATTGAAATAATGATATATACAATGAAAATATATGAGAATGGGGAGAGGAAAGTAATATGACATTAGCTAATGTAATATTACCTTACTACCTTGTGATGATGTTAAGTATCTAATTCAGAATCATGACTAGGTGACTAAATCATCCATCAAGGGCAACCACTGTATTAGCAATGTACTATAATATCTGATGGATAGTGAGAAGTAGCTTACAAAATGGCTGTAGCCAGTGAGTTTTACCCACTATACAGACCAAGAACACACTATGCTATTCTGCTATGGCAATGGCTAGAAAAAAACCAACCAAACAAAAAAACCCCTAACAACAAAAAAATCACATTTGCACCAAAATGTGCAAGAAGGGTCCCCTAACAACTTATATTTCTAATTAAAAAACTGAAGAAAACCTCAAGTTTCAAACAAATTCCAAACTAAACCACAACCCATTTAACATTAAAAATGCTTTACTGGTGCATGTTTAAAATAGCTACGCTAACATCTGCATTCACAGGATGATATTATTGCTAATACTCACCAATTAATTCATAAAATTCATATCCTTACCTGATCATACAGCTTTTCATCTACTAAGAGGTAAGTCTTTGCCCAACGCTTGAGGAACCATACAATATCTTTGCCCATCTGAGGGCTCAGGAGGTGCGTGAGATTTGCCCTTATTGCTCTAGATTCTACTTCTGACACTCTTAAAATAGCAGATAACAACCTGCAGATTTAAAATACAATTGAGGATGCCGAGAGTGTTTTTTGGAGAAGCAAAGCAAACACTTTCATTTTTCATAAAATATCACAGAAGGAACAGGATAACACAAAGTAGTTCAACTCTAATGAAGTAAAAAGCTCCTGAAGTTGTTTGTTTAAATGCAAGGAGAGAAACAGGACAGACTGGCAAACATCATCCAAACAGTCAGAATACACTAAAAGATAAGGTGATTATCTTTGACATCAAAATTACTGCAACAAAGAGTCCTTAGAAGCATTAAGGGAACAAAGACCAGTGGACTACTACTCATTAGTAGATTCAAGCACTCCGAGTGCTTGAAAAGCTCTTTGGAAAAACTGATTCTCCCTCCCTTCCTTGCACCATCAAAGCTTAGTGTCCAAATGGGTCCTCATTGTGCAGCTTTTGCAGTGTGATGCATACTAAAGAACAAATACAGAAATGGCCAGTTGTTTATCTCTCATTACTGCAGAGAAACCGTCAGAAATAGATCACTAAGTCATTGCACAAATACAATCAGCCCATAAAACTACATTAAATACTAACTTTTGTAGTATATAAATTAAATTTGTTAAGAACGCGACAGCGCACAAGGAATTTAGGAGTTGATGGTGGTCTATTTCTTGAAGATGTTTCAGTGCTACTACTGCCAGAGAGCTTGAAATCCCTCCTTATTTAGATCTTATTTTATTCCTATTACCGCTGAGACACTGCATCAAGAAATTCAGTTTGATGGCCACTTCCTGAAGCTTCCAGTAGCATCAGTGAGCTGCATTCAAACTTCTAATCATTAAGCACATAATTGTTAATGAAGATACATTTTTTCCTAGCCTCGACCAGAAGAAGAAATGTTAAATACATAACAGCTGATCTTAGGTTATCTTGCAATCTTCTGAAATGTGAGGATTCAAATTGAGGAATCCTTTGTGGGCATCAGCTTTCTGGCACAAAGAGAATAGAAATACCCTGTCTTGTTCCTTTTATAGGCTAACATGTATGTGACAACAACTCCTCCCTTACTGAGAATCAATTTTGCTGCTACTGCCAAGCTTGGGCAGTAACTCACTGTCAAAGGAGACAAGCTTACTGATGCTCTGGAAAGCATTTGCTTAAGCTGTATACGTATAATTAAGCTGAATGAATTATAGAGTATATTATCTAAAGATTTTGATTTACCAACTTTTCAGTAATTGAAGCAATTTTAAGTATTTTTCTGTAAAAAATAGATCAAAGATGGGGTTTCAGGAGAAATATAAAAATATTTATGTTTATTTCCAAGACTAGCTCATGTTCTCTGTTAAGACTATTAGGTCAATCTAGTAATTTCAGCCTTTACACATCGTGATTCAGTTTCATCTGTTTTGATGCCTTACTCTTATTTTTCTTCTCAATCCTCCCTTGCCTCACCTTGACTTGAATATCAGCTATATTTACCCTTGCCTTTTTTTTACTCCTCCCCCCCAAAACCACACTTCCATCTTTTCTGTCCTTTCTTCATCTCTTTTACAGCATTGCCTTAATAAATGTCTATTATAAAACCATTCTTATGATTTGTCTTTAATACTTGTTAAAAGAGACATTTCTTTTGCAGCGTTCAGTGCTCACATATTGCTTTTTTACTTTTCAAATTCACGAAAGTCCACTTGCAGTCTCATTTTTTTCTCTGAAAAAGCATTTAACATACTTAACAGCATGAGATGTATCCTTACCTAATTACAGAATCAGTTCTGTTGTACCCTGGGATGGAAGAGGCTTTTTCTCCTGGAGATCCCAGAATCTGAAGTGTTGTGTTGATGTCAACCTCAGATGAATGTTTAATGGAATATTCCATTACTTCTGGAGGTATTAGCGGAGTCTCTCCCTGAGTATCATTAGCCAAGAGGTAGCCTTACATTAAAAAAGAAAGAGTGATCGCAACTTTCTACCCTAGGTTAACTGATGGCTTTTTGATTAGAGAATCCATTGGCTTAACTGCAGACATTACACCAGAATCAAATATTTGTACAAACCCTGACTGACACTGTTTAAATATATGTAACTTTAGAATCCTTAAGGCCATTCTGTAGAGAAGACCCTAAAGTGAAAAGAAACCAAGACTGGGAAAGAAACAACTAAACTAAGAAAAAAAAAAAATTAAAAAAGAGAGAAAGGTTTTAGCTCACATAAAAGTACTTCAGCCAATTCAACTATTGAGGGGGGAAAACAAACCAAAACAACCATTTTGTTGTCACTATTTTCTTCTATAATGTGATAAAAAAGCCTTGATTTAGTTAGAGCTTCCCCACTGAGTTCACCTCATTTGGGACTTCCATTCCATTAACATTTCAAATCTGTCGGAGACTCTCAGACAGCAAGTACATGTGCTGTAACAAAGTCTTCTTAGCAAAGCAACTACAGACCAGGTGAATCACGGGATTTTATACAACACTCTGGTGTCCATATCATTAATATTAATTCCAGCTTTAGTCATAGTTTTCAGTGTCTGATCTCATAACCATCTGTGAGCTCCATTCCAGTTATACAAAACTGTAAAACATTCATGTCAACATCTGAGAGCAACTAACACAGATGTTCAAAAAGATCTCATAAAATTTCATGAAGTACACATTTTTACTAACTAAGTACAGCACTATCTTAGTTGTTATTATGTTCTGCAAACAGATGCAAGATAATTCCATCTAAAAGTCAAAACCAAACAGGTTCTAAATTCAAGTTCCGTGAAAGAAAAAAAGTACCAGGACACGGATCATCAGCACTGAGAGATTCTGGAACTTGGTTCTTTGTCACCACTGAGTGGTAACGTTATCTTGATCTCATGTTGATTCCCTTATGAAGTCATGTGCCCCAGACAATACAACTGATATCATGAACTGACTAATTTCTTAAATAGGTTGACACATGTAAAAAAAACAACCAACCAAAAAAAACCAAAAAACAAAACACCAAACAAACCCAAAACAAACAAACAAACAAACAAATCTGTAAGTTAGTTGTGGGAACTTCCAAAGGACATGTCCTCATGTAAAGATTTCATTAATCTTTTAAAGATGATGTTCAGATGACTCAAGGCAGATGAAAGTAAAACAAAGACTTTGTGAGTAGTATATGTAAGATGAAAGCACCCTAAGGGACAAAATCTATAGTCAATTCATAGTTGATACACAGGGATTTTTGTTTTTTCTCCTGAGGTGTTCCAGCTGCAATAAGAATACCAGAATAGGTACTATTTAAAGCTGTTCACTAACCTGTGACTAAAATAAGCCAATGAATATCCTCATACAAGTCATCAAGCACTTTATTGTCAATTGAGCCTGATGCTGGTGAGGCAAGTAACTGCTGCTGATGTCTTTGCAACTGACCATGGAGCCTTGTCACTCGGTCTTCTAATAAACTGTGGATAAATAACAACAACATCACTGGTTTTAAACGGTTTCGGCAAAGTCAGGCTTTTCAGATGTGATGGCTTTATTGGTTTGCATTAATGACTATTTTATTTGTACCTTGTAAGAAGAGGTATACAGTGTTCTGCAGCAATTCTCCCCAGCATGCCTACACTGGCCAACTGATCACAGAACTGGTCTCTGTCATCTTCCTGCAGCTCACTTATTTCTTCTTCTTCCCGAGAGGCCACACCATTGGCAGTCTTTGGTTATTTCAACAAAATTAGAAGCAACCAGTTAGTATCATACTTGTTAAATTTTATCACTGCCACAATATTCTATATTATTTTGGCATTTTCTTTCCATGTTTTCTATCCATGTTTTGCATGGATGAACAGACTCATACTAAATTAGACACAGAATAGTTAAACAGAGGACTAAATGTAGCTTCACACTGTTTTAAAATGAGCTTTTCACAAACTCATTAGCAAAATACCCTACTCAGTTAACTGTATATTTGCTAACATTTCCAATAGGGCTCTCAAGTAAAAAGATTATCTCTGAAAACAGTCAAAGGTAAGAGTAATGAAAATTGATACTTATTAATAGGAAAAGTCCAAGGTGACCAGTAACAAAACCACCTTCTTTACACCACAGTCGTTTATAAATCAGATCTGTGGAGCATCCACTGTTAGAAGTCAAAGATGTTGTCCTCAGTTGTCTGAGATCTTACATAAATAACATAATAGGCAGTATTTTGCATGATGAAATGAAAATAATCGCTTTCATTACAGATTTTCCGTAACCTATTGTTTGAGGGTAGGGGGGAAAGCTTTAAAAAGCAAATGCCATAACTTCAGGGAAACAGAAGACTAACAATAATCATCATCATCTAATTTCTTGCCGATGCAGAAGTTGCACTGTTTGATTTCTCAAAGCTTATCTCATCTACATTATAAAAACCAATTAAATAGTGTTCAGACCTTAATCCTTGAACAGATGAACCATGATATGTAGAAACTAATTATTGATGTTAAAAATGGTTTTAAAAACAGCTCTTAGAGAATCTTAAAGTTTACACAACTAACAAAATAAAATAGATGTGACAGTGAAAGCTATCAGTCTGTTTTGTTTCTATGAAGGCTCTGGAAAACTAAATCCACACACAGCTCTTTTTCCAAAGTGCTTTAAACGCATCTTTTCTTCATGTAACCCAGCAAATCATTCTCTTTTGGCAACTTCAAAGTTGCAGCTGTTTACTGAAGGGTGAGCCTCTGGTCTCAAAGCAGAGACTGAAAGTTCCTGTTACTGCTTTGATATTGAACAAGAAGCATTCTAAAACGCCAGCTGTGGCTTTTAAAAGGTTACCCATGGGATAAATGACTTATCTCACAGAATGACATGAATTAACCTGTGTATACAAGCTATGTCAAGACCGCCTGATATGAGTTCAAAGTTCTCTTGTGAAATATTTCTCCCTGTTTTGGCACTGTTATTACCATCTGTTACATATTGAGAGAGCAGAATTAAGTTTTATATGGTGCTTTCTCTAGAATTTAAGAATTCATTTTATCCAAAAGAACCACATAATATTGCAAGTTTCTTCTAGTCTGAACATGGTCTTTCTACACTTTTTCAGATATTTATGCATGTCAATTATACTTCAAAAGTATATTTTAAAGTATACGTATGCGAGGTAACAACCATATAAAAGGCTTACAATTTCAGATAGGATTTTTTATAGGTCCTTCTCTAGGATCCCAGTCCAGAGAAGGACAGCCAAGAGTTTAGTCATTTTATCTGTGGGTAGAACAGTAAGATGCATGTTCATTTGAGTAACAGGTTTACTTTTTTCTATTTATTTTTTTAAACAATTTCCAACTTCATATTCCTTTATTTCCTCTTCAGAAAGAGAGAGACTAGAAAACAGCCACTAAGGAACCAATTCAGCAAATTTTTCACTTTCAAAGTCACAAATACTAATTCTACACTAGCTCCCTTCAGGTACATAATATAGTATACACCAAAAGACATGGGCTAGTTACTATGTATCATCATCAAAAACTACCAGAATGGGGGCTTACCAAATTCCTTGTACCATCAGGAGCAGCTAGGTGGCACTGAATGTAGGAATTAAAGACCTGAACAGCATGTTGGGTAAAGAAACCTTTATGGAAATGTTTGTCATCTTGTACCAAAGTAAGCCAAGATTCCAGTAACTTATCATATGCTTCCATATATACCATGTCATCTTTGTCAAGCTGTAAAGGATGAAAGAAACAAAAATCTTAGTCCTAAACTACACCAGAGGAATATACTTATATTCATTATTATTTAAGCAATGTTCTTCTAATGCTGAAACAATTTAAAAAAAGCAGTCACAAAACCCATCTAAGGATAGCCAAGAAAATAGAATGAAATGAAGCAACACATCAAAAAGGTCAGTGCAGCTTTCATGCTTGCTAGGCTTTAAAAATACAAAGTGTTTAGCTATTCCTCTTCACGTGACATTCAAAATCAAAACAGTATTAAATTGAGCCATTAATGCATGAATTCTTAAACAGAGAAGCTACCAAGCTTTTACCCCAAAGATGCCAAACAGCTCAGCTCTTACTAGAAACAAATTGAGCCATTTCTTTTTAATTAGACAAATATGAAACATCTGCATTTAGATTCACACATATTCCACTATTTCTGAAATAAAAAGAAAAGATGATAATTCTCTGTTCCTGAGGAAATCATTGCAAGATTGCAAGCATTCAAGAAACCTTACTACACGTAACCAGTTTTGATGATGATACACAACTTTCCATTCTATGGGCAAACAAACAAAAAAGCAGAATTCCACAGAGTAAGCCTGCACCTCAAATTGCTTACTGCAATTTACTTTAATAGCTTATTGCTTCAAGTTTTTAGTTATTCCTACATGTTTCTATGTAGTACACAAATCACAAAAAGAAATAACATCTGAAAAACAAAGTCTCAGGTTACAGGCAAACTAAAGAACCCAAATAGCAAAGAGGCCATTTCTTTTTTAAAAGTATTTTTAATGTACCTGTAACTTTTTGATTTGATGCAAAAATTGAACTTGGAACTATACATCCAACTTCAAATAACCCAAGTGTGACTGTGCAGATATACATGTTGCTAAAGCAGGACATTCCTATCCTCTAAGAAGTCTTCTCAAGTTTTAACAAACAGGATCACTCACAAAAGTTACTCTGAGATAGCAGAGCTCAGTAAAATAATTGCTTGATGAAATATTAAAGCCTTAAGCATGCTCCAGACAGAAGAATTTCTGACTTTCAGTGAAGTTACAAACATGGCTGGATGAACAGGCAAGGAAAAGAAAACACTGGCTGGAAAACTGATATCACGTTGGAAGCATTTAAAGATAGTTTCACAGCATCATTTTATAACTGCAAAGTGGTCATATTTACAGAATGAAAATATAGGATATACTGATACAAGTGTGAAGACAGAAGCTGAAGATGACAAGGAGAGAGCCAAAATTGTATTCAACACTAACATAAGCCACAAATTTAGGATGGACACCATATCTTTCTAAAACCTGCCTAAAAGAGACACGAATTCAAAAACCGTCATTCAATCCTGAAATATTTTGACACGTGTATAATATATTTACATGTATAACTTACATATAACTTTTAATAATGTATAATAATCCAGATAATAAATCAATAGACAGACATGTCTTTTTATAAACAACAAAAGAATTCAAATTATCCAATTCATACAGAAGTTAATGCCACAGAAAAAAAAGTTTTTAACACTTTATGGTATTCTCATAAGGGAGCTAGGATTAATAAGTGCCTCCATAAATACATGCCAAAATAGTAGAAAGAGTTATCCTCATTGAACAAATTTGATCACAAAGGAACTATCAAAAACTCCCAATCCTTTTTTCAGATGAGCTACAGCTGGGCTACCAAAGATGTCATACAGGCAAATTAAATGACATGCTGTAGACCAGGGAGCTAAGTTGTTTTGATGGATCCAACAGAAGCAATTGCAGAGCCCAGTTCAGAACTCAGACCTTCAGGAGAAGCAAGACAAAAAAATCACCCAAGTCAAAGAAAAAATGTTTAATTTCTCTAGTATGGGAAACACAGGCACTTCTTCATTTGCAGTCTGATGACCCTTAAAACTTCTAAAATTTGCCAAGCAGCAACAAGCTGGAAAGAGTTGGAAGCACAGCAGAAAGGACTAAATTCAGAATGATCTCTCCCATCACATGATACTGAAAAAAAAGTATCATGAAACAGGAGCAGTGCATTAAAAAAGCCTTTGATATCATTTTATTTCTATTTGACTTTTCAACCAACAGCCTGTTCATACTCTTCACTAATTCAAATGGAGACTATTTGATTTCTACTTCTGCATAAGCACTGTTAAACAAGGTGTTTAAACCCCCAGCATTGCTGAAGCTTACTGCCCTCCACCAACATAGCTGTTCAGGTGAGTGTTTCAACTTCGTTTAACCAACCTCCCCAACCGCAACAGGCAGGTTGATGTAAAACAGCATTTGACATTATGTTTGGATTGTAGGTTTTTCCGCCTTGGTTGAAAATCAGATCTAGCTGCTTTGAAGTGGTTTGCATATTATGGTTCAGGACCTCCGAAGTTTTCATAGCAGGTCTTCAGCCAAGTAGATTCCTTGTACCTAACAGGGTTTCTGCAATGCTCACATGAGATATTCTGCTTGCAAACAAAGTGGCAGAAATATGGAGAAAACAGCTTTACCAACCAGCAAAGCTTAGGAAGTACACCTGCCTGCATTCTGCTGCACTTCAAACTTCTGAAAAGTTCCGGGAATACTACGTGAGGACTCTAGTGAGCCCAACACATACGGTATTTTATCTACCAAAAGTTCTTAATTACCAGACAGTACATGAGTTCACAGAAGGTCTCCCTACAGGCAGTCTAAACAAGAAGCTCAGCGAACACATTAAGCATGGCTGGGGCATTCCAAAGCCAAAAGATTGTTTTCAGGGATGCAAAGTAGTGTATCTACAGGTACAGCACCCAGTATTATTATGCCTCTGTAGCATGACTTACTGCTGACATATTGCTAAGGCACAAGAATTATTTTTTTGAAGGACCATCACCAACAGAATTCTGTATCATCCTAGAAATCAGAGAAACAGCATGAAGTTGGATGTCACGGGTGGAAGTGTAATGTTTCTCTTCACAAAGAATGACTCAAAGATTCTAGGACAGTGAGAAAACTCTCTCTTAAAACAAACAAAAAATCTTGCATTTGCTCTGATGTTGCTGAATCTGAGAAAATATTTAAGTTTAATACTGAAAAGACTTTCTTCAGCAAAAATTATAGGATTATGCCAGTGTAGGCAGCCACAGTTTACTAGGATAACTAGCCAGTCATTTCCAAAACAAACTTAGTACCACATAGTGGTACAAGCTACCATAAGCTTTTGTCAAGAGATGAAGTGTTTTGAATGGCCTTATGTTAAGCATTCTTTTCATTAAACATGGTTGCATATTCTAGCTCTCAAATAACAACAGAGCAGAGGAAAAAACATTAAAATGATTAAAACATTAATTTAAATGATGAGTGTCTGTGGTTTTGCTAAGTCTTTTCCATAAAGGCTTCCGGATCATTCTTAAATGTACTAGTAAGCACCAAAACATATATTCAGTGTTCTACTAGAAAGTTTCAAAAGCAGAGCAAGTTCTGACCAATAAGGTTTGGAAATCAGCTGTATTATAGTTTCTAAATTTAATTACAATTTTTTGATTAAGACATGAACACATGTGAAAGTTTAAGTGAGTGCTGGGTTACATGTAATACATTTTAACCTCGCAGCAAAGACACAATCTAATGCTCTGCAAGAAATGCTGATTAACACACCTGTGATCTCTGGTAAAGAAACACATCCACCAATTTTATAACTAAGTACTTTTATAATTGTTTTCAAACTCAGGTAATTAAGCCCAGTCAATACAGCAAAAATAGAAAAAATCATACTTCTTAATGATAATGGGGGACATATTGGCTAGTAACGTAATAATCACACTTCAAATTGATAGCTACTGCACATAAAAATAGCTCAAGTGCAAGACTCTTTGCCTTAATTCTTATGGGCTTTCTCCCTTTAACCAGATCTCTATTGAAGTTTTTATCTTCACACGCAATTTTTAGAAGACGACTCAGACTATCCCAACTGCTCTTAAATGTTGTAACTAAAGTTTGAAAGAATTAAACAGAAAAAAATCATCTGAATTTCTGTACTAGATTTGTTCACAGAAATCTCATTTGAACTGCATCAGCAATGAAGGGATGATTCGAACAGCTTAGAAGTATGGGGTTATCAACAGATCCTAACAGCTACATTAACTCAAACCAGAAGTTTCTAACTCAGAACTCTTGACAGCAGTTAAGTTTCAGTCTGTCCGTATGTTTGCTTAGTCATTTTAAGCTTTCAAGACTAACTCATTATCTACAACAGTTTTCAGAAAAGTCCTACAAGAGCAAGTCAGCAATATTTGCAAATGAATCCATTCTTTCTAAGATGAAAAATGTAACAAGTGCTTTAAATCAAAGTCAGAATGATGCACACAGTGTGTTACTATGTTGTTTGAAACAAAAAGAAAATCCTCTCATAAGTGATTTCAGAAATACCTAGAACAAAACCACTGAATTCACAACAGTTACTAATAAAATGGCTAAATTCTCATGTTACTTATGCTTATCACAAATAGAAACAAAAAAAAGACCACCTTCTATGTGAGAGTAGATACTTACCACTTCTTCCAAGGCAGCACTTCTTCCAAAGGAACAGGTGAGGTGTGCGAGGCAGTTAACAAATGAAGAGAAAAGTTCATTTGGAATGGCAGTTAAAATATTGCGAGGAAATACAGTTATCAGGTTGCTGATAATACTGGAAATTCCCACTGCTTCAGAGTCTTCTATTTCAATTCTAAGGATAGAAATAGCAGTTAGTTTTTGCCATTAAGAAAAATTCTAGACGTTAATTGATTTTGTTGGTACATTTTCAATCAATAAATCTATTTCGCATTACTTAAGCACCACCTACTTTAGACTGCCTTCTCTTAGTTTCAGTAATCCAACAGTAAACACAAATTAAATCCAGAAATAAGCAAGCCATACCAGTTCTCCACACAGATTCGCTACACTCCAAACTAAAGATTAAAAGATGCCATCTAAATTTAGAGAGGAGGCATACATACCCATTGATAGTATTCAGTAATCCCTCAATGAAGTGTGCCAGGTAATCAACTTGTGAACCTTCATCGGGAAAGACTGGCCCGTGCAAAGACGCCAGCTGTGCCAGACACTGTAATGAATCTTGGGCCATATCTGTATCTTCTCTGATTTTTCGATGTACCTTTCAGGAAGCGAGACAGTTAATAATACACAAAAATAGGGTGTTCTTACAACAGTCACATGGCTTTCAATCCAAAAGAGCACACGCCAAATAAAGCTTACTAGAACTTCTATTCAGTCTGAAATGCAAGGGTTTCTACAGCTCTCTAAACCACAGTAAACATCAAGATCATGACTCGACTCACAAAATCCTAGCCTCGAATTAACTCACTGAAACTAACATTTAGTTAAGTCTCACCTGCATGTTGAAAATTGAACTGTCTACTGAATGTTATGTCTTAAAGAGAGAAACAGATGCCAGCCAGTCAGACATACTGCTCCTTCTAAAAACAGCAATAATGACAGTCATCTCTATTATGCTAACTATGCCTAGGCTACAGAGTCTTGCTAAAGTTAGTCAACAAGTTCAATCAAGATTATATGGATGCTTCTTTAGCAGAGGTAAACACTGAAGACAGACAAAAAATGAATGCATCACTTCCTTGGCAACAACCTTACATTATACAAGGCCAAGAATAATCTTCCTGCATTTCTGCAAACTGTGATGTCATTACTTCTGCTGGTGAGACTTTCTAGATTCAGATCTTAACATTTCAGTAATCACATTATCACATATTTATTTTAATAGTCAATTATGGATTTAAAGTATTTTCTTAGGCTCATGCCTCCCATTTTTTCACGTAAGATACTAAATAAATATAGGGTAGCTTTTCCACCCAGAAACAAAGTTAGTTAAATAACTTCAGCAATATTACACATAAAAGTACAGTTAAAACACTAACCATTTCTCTGTGGTGTTATAGTTGCAATTTCACCCAACTCATAACTAGTTGGATTAGCGGCATAGTTAATCTCTGAAAGATCAGCTGCAGGAGAAACAAACCCTGCAACAGAAATACCCTTCCTAATATACGTCCCACACCAGGCTGAGATTAGAACTGAAGGCTCTAACATGGCAATCCTGCCAACTTTTGCAAGGTTATTAAAATTTCTCAGATCAGATAAATGCGTATAAATTACCACCATTCACTTACATTATTTCAAGTAGTGAACTAATACTACAAGCCTCAACCATTGCAAATCAGGAATCTAAAACCAAAACTGACAGCACACTGCCCTGGCTAGCATTCATTCAAAAATAATCAAATACAGGCGAGTTTTGGTTACTATCACATCAAATGCAAATGTATTAAAACAATTCTGCATGTTATTCAAAGCATTATTCTTAGCATGCGTAAGTAATTGTAAACCAACTCAAGAAAGAGATACCCAACTCTGACAACTTCATACTATTAAACAAGGAAGGGTTAATATGTAACCCAAAAAGTTATTTGCATGTGGAGGTTCACAGCTGACAGTAGCAACTGTCTGGATAGTCTAGACAGCTGTTCAGATTGAGTGTAGCTGCTAAGAGTTCTGCCAATGATTTTTTCACCTTTTCAAAACTGCTGGAACAGATAAACTTGCAGTCAAACCCCAAAAATATGTAATTTATTGAAAAAAATCCTATAAAGTAAGGATATGTATCCAAACACGTATCAGACAACTCTCAAGTAGTGCTGGAGAGTTACATTGACCTTGCCTAAAAACAACTTCATCCAAGTTTTGAGAACATTATTTCTCTGCTTTGCAAAAATTAAAACAGCCTGAGAATGCTCAATTCGAAGATCCCAAGAGATGTAACAAGAAAAAACATCATAGAAAATTAATTCATAAGCAAATACATGCTGCTGCTGCAGTAACCCCTAGCTGAGCAGCGACTACAAACTTCTTCCAACAGTTGTAGAAAGAACACACTACTGGTTTTATCCAGTTTAATATGTTTTTTTAAGTTACAGAAATTGAGTATTATATTCCCCTTTCCCAACTCTTCCCCTTTTTCCTAACTGAAATTTATCTTAACTTGTTTGGATTTACTTTGTGCTGAGGAAGGAGATGCAGAACTCTGTATGCTGAAAACTGGCTAGAAAATTGCAAATACATTACTTATTTTCAGCTGTTTCACTGAGCAAGTGCTTTAAGATCAGCAAACACATACTGTTCATTTGATCTTTTTGAGAGCCGTTACACCGTATCTGAAAGATACTCTATTACTGCTCATCACGCTCACTTATTTGATGAGTACATATCCAGAAGTATCAAACGTGTAAAAGTTTAGATAACTACACACCTTTTTCTTTTGTTAATGATCATCAGTTTAAGGCAATTTATAGGCAAAATACATTTTCTGTAACCCAAGAAAAATACAACACTTCAGTTTGCTTTCAAGTTAACAGAATCAGTCCTACCTGATGCAAAAGGAAGAGTCCAACAAAACCGTTTTAGAACAGGAAGGAGCTGCTTTCCCTGTGGTCTGGACTATGAAAGTTGAAGAAAGAAACTTACTGTAAAGAAAAGTTCCATAACTCTGCTGTCCAGGAGGGTCTCACGCCAGGATTCTGTTGGCTTTAGCATCACATTTTGTGAGGATTCAAACATAGCTATATAATGTCTGCCCAGTTATCTGGTGTCAAGGTCAACAATAACATTCCTACTTGGCTTTAAAAAAATCCTAGATACAACAGGATCCATTCAGAAAGAATGTAATGGAAACAAACTTTAAGCCTCTTCACATACACAGCATAATTCATGCATGAGGCCAAGGAATAAAAGGTATTAAGTATTGAAAAAAAGAATGCTCCAGGAATGTTAGATAACAGTTTGATCATAATTATGAGACATACCATAGTGATACAATCACTTTGATAACCAGGGTGTCTAATGTGACACAGCGAGAAGGGAAAAAAGCAACCGCAATTAACAGGTGTTAAAATTTATGCAAAATAGGAAATCATTTTCTAAAAAATTTTCCTGGCAGCTTTTAAAAAGGCCTTATGAGAGCTAAAGATAGCTCACTGAAATCTATATCCTATTTTTCTAAATAGCCAAATATGCGTCACAGAATGCAGATATGCTAGCCCTGCATTAATCTACATTTTTTAATCACACTGTGAAGAACAAAAGCATAAGACGCCACAAGGATTGTCATACTAAGCACGTTTGTAAGCGACACGCATGAAAAACTTGCACACCGTGAAGCCACAATTTTCCTGCACTTGTTTCAGTCCTTACCATGTGTTTTGGCATAACTTAATCTACAAAATTCTGCAAATGCAAATGAGCAAAAACATTTAAACAAGTTATATTCATTCTTTCACTCTGATCATGCAAAACAGTGTTTATCTAAGATTTTTGAAAGTGATTGCTTCTGTGACACCCCCGATCTGAGCAGTAGCTTTAACTCTGCAACTTACGTCTGCATTTGTCTTTTTTAAACCCTTCATTATATTCTCTGATCCCTTTCTAACACAACCGTCAGAATAAGCAACAGCATGCTCAGCTGCATGCAATTTACTTACTGGTAATGAACCATGTTAACTTTTGTACTCTAAGTCATAAGGTACTAAAAAAAAAAAAGTGTACCAAGAATTATTTGTCCAGAAGAAAATAAATTTCACAACAGTATCGTTCTAGAAAGTAGACCCTTAAGTTTTGATGGGTTTTGGCTTTTATAGAAAGCAAACATCTAGTTTAATATCAATTGTTGCACAAGGCAGGACACATGATTTTAGTTTATTTACACTTGCCTTCTGAGTTCTGCCCAAATCCAAAATTCCTAGCAACACTATACAAAATCAGAGTCTGAAAGAGTGACTTTATCCATTGCACAGTACCAAGTGGATGTTCACTGGTGGTACATATCCAGAACCATCGCCAGCATGTTTTAATGCATAAGAACAAACAGGGATTTTCCTATTAGTGCAAAACATTTCACCATTTTCTAAGTTATCAGTGTGTGTTGAACTATACCAATCACAGAATTGTCTATTTTACTTCCATCTGAAATATAGATGCAATTTAAGTGATTGAAAATGGTTCGATTCTCCCAGATTAAAAAAAAAAAAGCATGAAATTCTCACATGCAAACATCCTTTTTCATTTGGAACATTTTAGAAAACACAGTATTTTAAAATATTTTATTGACAAGAATGTCCTTTGCTGTAACTCTCCAATAAATGATTGGGTTAGTAATACATCAATATTAGAAGATGATATTAGATAAATTGACAATCTCTAGAAATCAATTTGCTCTTCACTAAGTTAAGTCTGCAGAGACCAGCTATATAACACTTTTCACACGGAATGAAAGAAGGGCTCCTTTGCTGTCACTATTTTAACAAGCCTCAGTATTTAGCAGCCCTATCCTGTTATTTTTAGTACCGTTTCTCATGCTAATGGACTGATGACACATCTGACAATAGCAGATTTGTGGGCAAAATATCTGTTCACTGAATAATACAAATTATGCCTGCAGCTATCATGGAGATCTTACACCCATTTTCCATTATGTACTAGATACATGCAAATGTTAGTAAAGTTAGCTGTGGAGATGCCTGCTCCCACGAAATACGTCAACTTATTCTGTGCTATAGTTCAGCCTTATTAACAGCAGACCAGTTACCCCAAACCTGAAAAAAATCGCACTAAATTATGTAGTACATGGGCATAAACAGGCCAAATTCAGCTTTCAAAAATTAGTTTACCCCTCAGTGCATACAGACAAAAAGCACAGAACTAGTACAACACTTCTTCGTAACCACTCAAGCTATAATACAGACTTAGGATAAGCACAGATCAGTCTCTCCTATGACATCCTGAAGGGTTTTTTGGTTTGTTTTGGGTTTTGTTTTGTTTTGTTTTTTTAAATGAAAAACAATTGTAAACCCCTGGTGGTAACAAATACAAATGTTTGTAATATTCCCAATTCTACTGAAAAATAAGTAACAGTTCACTTTGAGTGACATGAAAATCCAAGCTAGGTAACAAATACTAGAAGCACAGCAACATTTCACCCAGTTTACACGTCTAAGGACACTGATTCTTACAGAGAAGCTTCTGCTTGAATCAGAACAGATTATTCAATAACATGTACCAAGCTCTACTGAAAAGCATAAAAATATAATTAGATGCCTGTGTGGATAAGTGCTGATACGCTCACTAGTTAGTGCCTACAGAAAGACAGGAGAAAACCATAAAGATGGATATTCTTTTCTCTTTGCCCAAACTTATGTATGTAGACATTAGCTCTATGCTTGGCTTGTTTCATGAGTTAGAGGAATAAGAGTAATCTCTTTAAAGTTCTAAATATGTAATTTTGGAAAAAAAAATTAAAAAATAAAAAAAGGAAGTTTTATATGCTTCTTGGAGAAAAATATTTTAAAAAGAAAATTAAAGATAAACAAACATGCAGTTTGCCTCCCACTCTTTGCCTCTGTTCAAGGAGGGGGCTGATAGCTGAAGATGAGTATCAAAATATTTTTTATCCTAAGGCAGCCATGAGGGATTATAACATTTCACTTCAGAACTTCCCACAAATTCCAGTATCTGATAATGGATCCCACAGTCTTTTTTCCTAGAAGCAGCAAGGCTTGTCCTTCCACAAAGCTGTAAATTAGGAGCTCAAAAAATTACAGCTGAGATTTCCTCTGCCAGACTCTTATTCAGAAGTGTCTACAGTGGCAAAGAACTACTCAGAAATAGAGGGAAAGCTCCTGGAGTGCCAAGGCCTGAATATCTTTCTTAATACTCATTTAATCATTTCACCTTTGTTGTTTGGAACATTTTCTGGAAAGCTTTGTGTCAGTCAGACTTACATTTTACAAATCAAACACTGCATTAGAAAGGTAAGTGCCTGGAAATCTGCCATCCAGTGCTACAATGTTAACATACTGATTTTCTTCAGATTTTAAGACCTCCTCTGGCTTGCTAGCCAGTCAGCCAAACACATGGGATGAGTCTGGGAGCAACTGCCTAAACTGATGCAGCAGCTTGCTGCCCCCTATGGAGAAACGAATCTTTATATAGCTTAATGCTCTCAGCAAACATACCCAGCTTCAAGAGAAGGAACGTATGCTTAAATATTTAATTATTAAACACAATTATTCTTAACTGTCATGAGAATGAAACAGCTACTTTGTGTTGGAGACACTGGACTCAGATTGCAGCAACAGGTGTAGGAAGTGTTGGAAGACCCAGCCTAATTTTAAAACTGGGCAATTCCGGAGCTGCTCGCAGTGTAGCCATGCCAGTACCAAGTCTCATGTTGTCCACCCAAGCGGATTCTGCAACTCCTGCTACATTTTACTGCTATGGTTATACAGCTGGCAGTGTGCAGGATAATCACTCTAAGTCCAACTTACACTTAAAGCACAGATGCAAAGTGACTGCCATGCAGACACAGCTCAAGAGTCACACCTTTCCACTATATACTCACTGCCATCTAGGAAACTGATGGCAAGTCACTGCAAAACTGGAAACTTAAAACCACTGGGGCAAGAGAGCAAAAGAGGAAAACACAGGTTAGACAGAAGGAAAAAGTTCTTCACAGTGAGGGTGGTGAGGCACTGGAATGGGTTGCCCAAAGAAGTTGTGAATGCTCCAACCCTGGTGGTGGTCAAGGCCAGGCTGGATGGAGTTTTGGGTGACACGGTTTAGTGTGTGGTGTCCCTACCCATGGCAGGGGGGTTGGAACTAGATGACCTTAAGGTCCTTTCCAACCCAAACCATTCTATGATTCTATATATATAAACAAGTTCCCCTTCATAAAAAGCATCATTAATGGTCTGTTTTCCTCTTCTGATAATGCTTTTAAGATGCTCTTACATTGCCAACTGATTTCAGAATTCATTCAGATAAACCCTCTATAAATACACTGTATAAATACAAACATGTTTAGTGCAATTATGATCAAATTATGGGGATGTGTCTATCCTGGCTTTGCCTAACTTTGTCTTAAAAAGTTGCTAGAAAGGATTGTCAAGAAAACATACAGTACCCTAGAAATAATTTCTAAGCTTCAGGAATTTCAAAGTCAGGTCCTACCACCTAAGAGTGGTAAGTCTGATAAACGCAATTCTCGTTTGCACTTTTCTTAAATACAACTATTTAGTTACATTGAATTTTTCTTTATATTCTAAACAATGGCCATGATATTACCCCAACCCTTCATCTTCCAGATAAGGACAGACTGCTGTAGTAAATTCAGAGTAATACCAGGCTGCTAACAAACACAAGACCTAAGGAAAGCAGCCCTGCTGCTGAGGGAAATCTGTGTTGTAACTCCTTGGTACAGTTTCAATCATTTCTGCAGCCGTGCAACAAATCAAACTGGGCACACCAATCTGCTAAAACAAGTTTTCAGCCAGGTGGTTCCCTGCTCAGTATCATGCTCATGGGAGGTGTTAGGGCAGGATGCTTTTTCAAAGGCAATGCCAACTTGAATCATTCCTCAAAGCAAGCCTCAAGTTTTCTTGAGGCATTCTATGTGTTTTTCATGCATTTCCATTATGCTGAACAGATGCTACCAATCTGGGCTGGACCAAGTTCAAATCTTGAAAGTCTGCAGAACTACATGGTTCGCAGAATCTCCCAGAAAGGTGTCTCATTCTTGAGACATTTTCAAAACAGAGATACGAAGAGCTTTATTCCTTTAACTGTGTGGCCAAAGAACACACATACTTTAAAAAGTGTTCACATCAGACAAAAGTTTCAGTTAGTTTATGCAATTGCCATCGCACCATTAATTTCAATGGAACAGCAATGATGCATGCTAGTAGAGTACATCCCATTGGCTTTATGTAACCTGTATTTTATGTCCAATACCCTATTCTTATATTTGCTTGAAAATTTGCCAGCTTGCCTCCAAGCAAGTAGAGGCACCAAATCCAAAACAAAAAGAAGCTCAAGTTCCTCTTTATTCATGTACTATAATCCATATGTTAATGAAAAAGGGATAAGTAGTTCTATGACAGCTCCTAACGACAGGAGTAGACACCTTTCTCTAGATGAGAGACAGCTGGACAAAAACCTTATGCTCTGTTTAAGAACTTTTTCATTTGAGGATATTTATCCAAAGTCCATTAGGATATGGCTGCCAAGAACAGATAAATCCCAAAGTCAAGGAGAAGTGAGAAACATCTCTGGAGGTAAAAGAATACAAATTCTAATTACATCCCAACTCCACATGACATATACATCCATGCCATTAAAGCATTAAAGCCCAGCAACATTCAGCTCCTTAGCTGGAGACTTCAGACACTTGCAGTGTATGAGAAGCAGGATCCTTGAAAGCACTCTTGTGAAACAGAGGGCTGTACCTCTCAGTAGTGGTCACCTGCACTTCCTTACTTAGTCAAAACATCAATTTAAGAAAAGATGGAGTTAGAAGTAGTTCAGCCCAAGTAAACAACATTTAACAGTGCTGTAACAGCCCTGAAAACAGAAACCCTACAGAAGCCAGCATGCCGCAACAGACTACCGTGTGTTCTTAGTGCAATATAGGAATCCCATGTTATTGTCACTTCCAACAGTACTGCCAAAAACCTCTGAAGCATCTGCAAACACCATCTGAACTAATAGCTTGAAGTAGCAGATAAAAATAATCTGTGTGTTAGAAAAATGAAATGGAAGAAACTGCACATGACTGAAAAGAGGTCTCCTAGTTCATCACACCCTGCCTTTCCCACTGCAGACACTGTAACCCAAGACACTTGAAAAATACTGAGTTCCAACTTGAGAGCAGATAGGTCCCAGCCTCTCTTCTTCCGTTGCTCCAATGAAGTGACTGTTCCAGAATGCATCTTTCATGCCAGCAATAGACAATACAGACTTATTACAACTCTTCTGTTATGACTGGTGGCAGCACTGTTCAAGCCTGTTTAAAAATGCTGTTAACGTTGTAACAGCACAAGAACTCTTGAGAAGTGATATATTTTAACGCAAATCTCAACCAAGTGATTTAAATAACATGCCTCTTGGTGATGGTCACCGTAGAGTTAATGCACATCTATGCTACTTCCTTTTTTTGGTGACACAAGAATCTTGCTAAAATTATATACAAATAGTGCAGGTTATTGTTATGCTGCAGGGAATACTGGGAATGAATATTATCTTGTCAGAGGAAATACCAGCTAAAGGAAGAAAGATATGATCTGTGGATGCAATGGATCATTTTACTTCATGCTTGGGGTACTAAATTTATGCCCATTGCTTCAGCGTATGTACTGTAAAGATTTGGAAAGGATACCAAGAGGATACCAACTGATCAATCAACACAGCAGTTCTTACGGAATGTGCTATCTACTTAGAAAATGTAGCAAAGTTAAGTTTCACTGCCCACAAGCTATCACCACTTACTTTTAAATCAGTCTTCTTAAGGAAGAGAGATTTATGCCACGATACAATCAACATGGTGCTGTAAACCCAGCAGTTCTTGAATCTTCGTCAGCTAAGACCCACATTTCTCAAGGATGATTAAAGCCATTCCAGCTTCCCTGAAAACAGGTTGCTACACAGAGGAGGGAGACCCACGCTAGTGCTGTAATTCTTACAGCAAAATTAAACGTCCTATGGTAGAAAACTATAAGATAGATAGTACCAAGTGGAGCAGAAGTTATTAAAAGATTTGAAATAGAGCCATGTAAGAGCAACTGTGGCTCAGACTAAAGATCCATGCAATCTCCAGAAGTTGCCAGAATTTGTCTAACAGCTGTAGTACCTAAAGTACGCTAAGTAGCAGAAAACACTGTTAATCTTAAGCAGCAGTATGGCTTGCTTAGCTATTTCAATTAACACTTATTTACTAGCATCTATAGACTAGATCACTTCATGTTATAGAGAGGTATAAATGAAAGCTGGAATTCCCAAGGCTCCACATCTTGCTTGTATACATCTAGCTCCACCACTGCAAACCTTAGCCTAGGATAAAGCGCTCATGAAGAACTAGAGCCTTCACTTTCCAGCTGTAACAAGATATGTATTTAGGACTACATCAGAGGTTTGCACAGAGCAAGACAAAAATTCAGAGGGAATCACCACTGTGCAACACAAGAGCATTTCCCTTCTATTTAAGATAACAGCTTAGGGAAACAAAAGGAAATGTTCACACATTATTTGAGTTCTTACAAATCCCAAATTATCTTCCAAAAACTTCTGTAAGATGCAATAATTTGACTCCATTCTCAGCCTTGTGAGCACATGCACTTCAGTGATTGATGGGAGTGGGATATTTACTTTTAATCCATGACACCTTCCATAAAGGTAATAAGAATGGTATCCTGCTTTACAGAAATGAACCAAGGAACATCCACTTTCAAATAAATTTAATTTTTCCTGCCTGCTGTATAATGAATAGAGGCAAATACAACAGTAACACACAGATATCACCATCCAACCAGGAAAGCAAACAAAATCCTTCACCACAGATTGGAAGGCAACATCAAGATTCCTGCAGTATGTATAATTTAGTAGCAATTTCAAAAGGTTTTAAGAAAAAAAAATTATAAACCATCTTAAAAATTTGGCTCTTGCAAAGTTTGCTGAGCATCTTAAAGATGGCCTAGTTATTAAAAGAGGCACTGTAATGTTTTACTGCAAGTCTGTCTTAACCCTCCTGTTACAGAATGTGGTTATTTCTACAGTATTTTTCTAGCCCATTTTTGGGGCTGAACATTTTTGTATCTTTTTTCTTCTCTCCCTCATTAAGACTCTTTCTGATTCCCATTTCATCTCCTACTTTCCATCTCCACCTGTCTCTGGGCTTTAGCAATCAGCACACATCACAAAGGTGTAAAAATGGAAGCAATGGCACCTGTGTAAAAACGAGATGCCATTTCTCCTCTTAGCTAGCAAATACATTTTCCTCAGTCTGAAGAGAACCTACTACATGTTCTACTATATGACCGTTCTCTTTTATGGGGAGTCAGTTGAGCATGCATATTCTTAGATGATGGGGCATTTACCTGCCCCCTCCTCTTCTCTGAGAGAGAAAAGTAAGACAGATCAGATCTCCACATAAAAATTTGAAAGACCATGGACCTCTTCACCTTGTGGTTCTGCACTGAAGTTAGCATATTACACTTTTCCTCTCCCCTGCACTAACCAGATAAGCCATCAACCCATAACTGGTGGCTGCTCTACCAAACTGGTTTTGCCTTTTATATAAAATACTTTACAACTTTAATGAAGAGCAACAGCAGCTTCTGTATGTAAGCATTTGTTAGCAAGGATGAGGGTTACCAAGAGCACTAATGGAAGAAAACATAAATCAAGAACTAAATAAAAGGCTTGTAAGTTTTACATTTTTCTCTCCTCATGAAGACTTTACCTATCAGTCAGTAGAAGTGACTTAAGTCAGCTGTAATAAAGGGCCTGACATTAAAAGGATATAATTTGGAGGAAGGAAGTTCCAGCTTAAGACCTGATTGGCTAGTGCAAGATAGCGCTGAAACACTGAAGACATCTGAGCATTGAGGTTTTCCCGTCTGCTGAATTCCTGAAGTACCTCTACAGTGAGCATGAAGATCTGCCGCAGATCATCCTCCTATAGTCAGGACAAACACAATATATGAATAGAGTCAGTCATTAATTCAAATGTTGATTAACAAGAAATACTTTACTAAAAAGAAAATAATTTTCTGTTTTCACCCTATTTTTCATTAAAAACCAGAAAATATTCTGAAGTTGTAAGTCAGACTCCCCCCATACACATACTTTTGTCAAAATTACTAAATTGTGTTTGTAAAGAATAAGAAATAAAAACCTTCTCATAAATGCTAGTCATTAAAAGAAAAACTTAACAATATGTTTTAACAGCTGGTGGAGGAGAGGGTTGGTCTTTGGCATGAAAAAAAGTTGGTAAGTTGTTCCATAACAGTCAGTTTAAAGCAATGCCTTCACAAAAACATTTCTGCCTGGCCAAACAATACATCTGAGACAACCAGACTACACCATCTGCAATAATATTTTTAAATACATAGCTCTCCTTGGCTTTAAACCAAAGCTATATTTAAGACTGTCATTGTTCCACAGAGTATTCGTTTTGTTTGCAATTGGTAGCCAAGGAATTAAAGAGTCCAACCACATAAAGAATCATAGCTCTATCATCAATAAAATGTGAAAAAAGGGACTGCACCTTTTTGATACAAGTTTTTTAAAAAATATATTATCAACTTTCGTACAGTAGCCAGTAACTGCATTTATAATATATTTGTTATTAAATGCTGTTAGGCACACACTGTACCTGAACGCACCTGGCACAAGAAAATATTTCCACTTCTAGTTCTTTACATTTTAGAAAGACAGGTAGCACATATTATACCGAACTAGTTTACCTGAAATATACGTTTACAGTTACCATGGAACTCCATGCTTAGTCCAATGTTGCTGGTTTTACTTGAACTTGAGAATTCGCTCAATAACGCCGTCAAAATGGAACAGGCCAAAGTTTGCTATAAGAAAAAAGGGGGGGGGAGGGGGATAATATAACTAAAAGATGTCCAATAACATAATACCACCTAAACTGCCCTCAAATTTTTTTATTAGCATTTTTCTACAACTAGTACTTCAGTTTATTTTAACACAAACTAGAATAAGTCAAACTTTCAGGAGTATAGATCCTTGGGTGAACGACCTCTGGAATCATCAAGGATCCATCTTTACAATAGAAATTCAAATATTTGAGCAATACAAAGGCTAGCACCTGTGAGATCATCACTGAAAAAATGGAAACAAACTTACTGCAATCCCTTTCCCAACCTTGCTGTTCACTTTCTCTCCCTGTGCACAGGGCTTTACAGGTTTCAGGGAAGATTCAGTTTCCACTTATTTCTATTTATCTAATACTTCAGGCCACTCTGAAGTGGTTTATCCCTTCTTTGCATTTGCTACACTTACCGTGTTGGTAATTTATAATGATTAAATTTATACCACCAAAAGTGACAAAAGCTAGTCAAAAATAACACCTACAATACATCATTGACTACATCTTTTCTCTCTCCCCCACCAAGAAAAAGGAGAGGAATATGCAGACAGCTCTTATGCATGAAAGTTTCTGGATATCTCCCTCGAAAGCACAACACGTAAAGGTTATTTCTGAGGCTTGTGAAGCTACTCTGTTAGAACAACATCTCTGAAGCAATATAAAAATTGGTGAGAAAAAGGCACGTTAATTTCAGAGAGACAGATCCATAAATACTGAAGATTCAAGGATCTTTTCCGTTCTCAAAATTTATGGTAAGGTAAATCAAATGCTTATCCTAAAATACAGCTTAAAAGCCAACTTTCCATTATGAAACATACTGCTTCAGCCTTTGTTGCTGTTTTCTGAAATTAAAAAAAGCTTTTTTTCCTGATGCAACGTCCAGTAACCATCATCACCAGTTTTAATACATTCTTTTTAACTGATCATGACACACAAAGGAGAGTAAATACTGTAAATGCATTGGGGATGCAAATAGTACTTCTGAAGTGTGCCATACACTACTGTAATAAGCACTACAGAAAGTGTATACTGATGGTAAGAAAATACTTCTTGTTAAAGAGATGTTCTTAACAAAAACCTTCAAAATTACTGGCTATCCTCCCAGACTGTTTGGAGCCAAGGTGCCAGGGATGGACAGAGGGATAGGAATTGTTAAAGGGTCATGCATGCCAGCAAGTGTCCAGGGGTTAAACAGAAATATGCACACTACCTCTGAACACCCGAAAGATTAAAGTGGAGATGATACTATTTATGCAAGCTCATACAACAGCTGAGACCAGTGCCATCCACCCACCAACTGCAACATCTTTGTTCAGAAATGCCTCTGAAGTCAGTACCTTGACCCCCCAGACAACTAGTTATCTTAGCCAGTATACACTAAATTAACATTCTTACTTGCTAAATAAGTCCCAGACAGATCGAACATAGCGGCTGCGTGATAGTATATGGATTTTCTCTTCTACTGTATAATAAAGCTGTGCATTTGACCAGCACATTGCTCCTCAGTTGCTAAATCCATGCTTTCCCGTTTTAAAGAAATAACTGTTGATTTTAAATGACTATTTCTCACCTACAGTCACTACTGTCACAGTGACTGTAGTGTAATTTTGCCAGTGAAAAACAGCATCACACTTTATTCCAGTAAAAAGTGCTATTTTGTCAGTTCTATACTGGACTTAGATTTCTCATTAGCTCTAACATTTCAGTATTTTATTTCCATATTTCTGTGTAAGCTATTTATACAATAAGTACTTTTTACTTAGAGTAGATCCATTTGATCCAGTATAAAAAAATTAGTGTAGGCTAACACTGAGGTTTTAATTCAACATTAAAAGTTCCATATGAAAAGAATTAATCTGGATTAAAAAAATCCCAAACTAAACCTTCTCCCTCTGCCCCTCCACGTCTCCCCAAGTTTGGCTCTAGAACAATGCTTCAGATAAGAATACATGTTTTTGACAGAATAATGCAAAGTTGCCAGAGAACACTGCCCAGTTTCATTATGTGCCAGGAGATGCAGAAATCCCACAAGACTGTCTAAATACTTTTAAACACAGACTTTTATTTGATGCTTCAATTACTGACACACTGATACTTTTCAGCTCAGAGAAGGCATGATTTATGGGCATTATTAGTTGCAATTACAAAACTGTACAGTTTGATGCTCTATGACATACATTACCATATGGTATTAACGACTACAATAGTACAACAGCCTGGCTAAAGCTAAGCTGCTTCTGCTCTATCTTGTGGAGATATTTGCACCAAACCACCATCTAGGACAAGCAGGGCAGTGGCGCAGACCACCCATCACTTACAGTTGGCTGCCAATCATTGGAAAATAAATCATAAGTTCAAGCAACAGGTAAGGAACAATAGGGGAAAAAAAGTTTATTCCCACTGTGATTACAAATAGTTAACGTTAGCTAAAACAATAGATGTTTTTCTCTTTCCAATTTCTCCAGTGGGTTTATGTAGTATGTAATAATTTATCCCTTTCTGTTTGGACAGTAAGGTGCATTCCAGGTTTTGTTTGTGTGCTTTTCTCCTGATTTCAAGGAGAAATTTAAAAGGAAGGTTAAATTTTATGATTGATGGTAAAGAAATCTCTTCAAAGAGGTAAAGAGCAATAGATGCAGCTAGGCTGACTGAATCCAAGGGTCTGATAAAGCAGCTTGAGCAGCGACCTGTCCCCGTGATTTCAGGAGATATTTCATGTAGTTCTAACATCAGTACCTGCTTTGAGCATGAAAGGAGAAGCATAAAGTTACTATACATTTACTCCCTCCAGCAGCCTAGCTCACAGTGAACACCAACCAGGGCACACTGCATCCCTCTGCTGTCCTCTCTCCCACTGAATTCCCAGCATTCCACCACCTCTTTCACCTTGGTATTTCAATACCTGGGGTGCAAATTCTGCCACATTCCCTCACTATCCCAAAGGTGCTGTGTGCACTGCAGGCAGATCCACTTTTGTCACTATCTGCATCTGCGCTTACCCCTTGAATCCCCATGGAATTTTAAATATTCCTGTATATTCAGGTTACCAGAGGAAGAGAAGATCAAAGATTAGTTATTGGCCAGTAACTTAAAATTTACTGCAACAACAGGCTGAGAGGAAATTGCTTGAGATTTGTTTCCTAGAAGGTAGGTGCCAACCCCCAGGAGTTGATCTTACAGACAAGTGCAGAGGAGCAGATCAAGACTTGTAACCTGTCATTGCAATGTCAAGCATTTGAAGAGAGCTGCGTGCAAAACCACCACTGCTTCCTAAAACTGCCATAAGACCTACTGAACTCTTCCGAATACACAGTAATACTTCAGGAACTCTGGGATAAAGCTTAAGTAAACTTAACTAAAAGAAAAATTTTACTTTATGAAAAGTAACTTTACTGAAGTTTAACTACTAAATAAATTCTTTCAATCTACATATTTGTTTGGTATGAAGACACTAAGTACCTCAACACAAATGCAAGCTATTGGAAAGATTTCCGAATCTGAAACACAACATAATTTCAGATAAACCAATACAGTTGTGCTATGTGAAATAAAATTACCTCCTTACGCATAATAAAATTAAATGCACTTAATACATGTAAAGTTCTAGAGTGTAAGGTTTTTTCTTGGCGGGGGGGAGGGGTTGGTTTGGTTTTTTTTAAAGGTTTTTGCCACACCATAGAAGAGATTAAGAACCCAATTTAGTAATACCATAAAGTAATAAGTAGAAAATGCACGTGACTCTGGGCATCATATTAAAAGTCAGATCTGAATGTCTATTGCACAGTAATGCCATTAACTTCATACCAGTAAGAGTACACCTCTGAACCTAGTTTGACTCACTCACTAGCAATTGCGCTAGTTCTGCCACAAGTACATACCCAAACAATAACCCCATCTAACAAAATAAAACACTCTTGTTGAGAGCGGGCTGCCTCTGAGAATAGCTTGGCACTCACCCCAGTTATCTTTATTACCAGGAATAAACTTTATGAAAGATCACTATACATAAAATAGACTCTCAGCTGCTCAAACAGAAGATCAATGGGACTTGTGATAAGAGATTAACTTGGCAATCAGACACCCAGTAGCAACATCGTTTTAGTGGTTTTCTTTTTGAATTACTTTAGTAAAACAGAGACACTACAGAAAGACCATGCACCCTTTTAACAGTAAACAACATTTACATATCATTAATAAAACTCAGATGCAACTAAATGCAGCTTATTCCTCCAAATGGAACGTATCCTATAACAAAAGTTAAAGCCATAATGTTTGAAGGGATTCCACACTTGTGCCTGGACTGCCCATGGAATAAGTGAACAGTTTCATTTGTGGGTAGTTAAGTTACAAAGCATCTGAAAGGAAGAAGAGTTCAAATACAGCTTAGGAAAAAATGGACATGTGGTACACCAGTTCTGAGGCATAAAAGCCAACAGACAAAGCAGAATGAACTACCACACTGAAAATGTTTCCTCTGTTCTGAAAGTCAGAGCAGAGATACAGTCAGGTTTGATTAAACCACTCATTTTACTACAAAGCCTAAATTATCATGCAACACACCACCTTCTGCAAGTGCCTTTTGTATCTACAAAAAAATGAGTAAGTATATTTAAGAGAATAGAAGTCTTACCTGAACAGAGCAAATCATAACATCTACTCTGTTACATTAGAATATACATTTAGAGGACTTTTTTTGTCCATTCATGTAATGTAAACTCTGTAACTGAAACCAAAGAGAAGCCACAAAAAGCATTTAATACTATTCCTAAACAAGCTAATTCTAAGTTGCACAAAAGCAGGAAGAATCAAAGAGTAAAGCTACCAGAGGCAGGCTTTGCTGTGCTGCTCCTAGGTGATGAAATTCTGTAATTAGAATGTATCAAAAGCAATTTTACAAAATAAATTGTTTAAAGCAAGGCTTCCTTTATAAAGGCAGTAACAGACTTCTTCCCTAACTTCCTTGAATAAGCACAGCTGTATTTGCTAACATTTTCAGAGTATCTAAATCCCCAGAATGTAAGCTGCAACTCCAAATGGAAAGGTTAACAGGATGGCCATAGGGCCAAAAGAAATACCATTATGTACAAAGAGAAACCCAGGAGCTGAAGCAGTAGTTCCCAAGCAAAGAAAACCTGAATATATTCTGAAGAAATATAAGCAAGGACTAGGAAGAACCCACTGGTTTTTATCTGTTTGATCCTTCCCAAATGAGCCAACTGGTGGAAAAAAAGCTCTAGAGCAGGGACAGGATGATAGGAATAGGATCCACAGCTGCAGTTTTGTGCTGTCAGCAGTTAAGGGACTGGCTAGACAGCGCACCCCTTTCCTCCCATTCCCCCTTTGCCACAGTGCGAAGACAGATGACCAGCACCAGGTAAACACACCACACCTACAACAGCACAGTGAGTGAGATCCTGCTTCCCTTCCTTGGGAGGAACCAGGCAAACCAAGACTGGGAAACCCCCAAGGTTGAGCTGAGAAAGAAAAAAAATAATCAATTCCTCAGTGACTCACTGGGGTCCACAGGAAGATAATCTTGTGGCATGTGAAGCATGCAGACTTTGGCCAAAGAGAGAAGGGAAGTAGCAGCCTCTACTAAGAATGGAGGAGGTCCAGGCAGAGATAGCTGGAGCACAGGGTGTAAAACATGGTTTTCTTTGTTTCTCTGGGGGCAGGTGAGGTTGTGAAGCAGAAATCAGGGGGGGGTGGGGAGTGAAGGTCTGAAAACCATTTATCTAGGGGTAACATATCCTCCAGGTTCTTGTCTAAATGCACCAGTTGAATCTTCACTCCTACAGCAGTTGCAATCCAAGACTTCTGATTAAATTCAAAATAATTAATAGTAAGACTAGCCATGCAGCTCACCATCAGTATTGCCCATCTTTAAATACACATCATTCTGGTAAATGCTCTTTGGTGGCAGGTGTTCCCTCTCCCCCCACTTTTCCCAGTACTCATTCCTGAACCTTCTTGCCCATCTCTGCCTGCCATATTGTCATACATGCCAAATGAGCCGTGTTACATGGCTATGCTCCACAGCAATCTGCTTAAAGAAGAAGAAAAAAAAAAATTAAAAGAAAAAAAAGGAGGTTAGGAGGGAGAAGGCTGGTTGTTTTAAAGTAGAGTCCGACACATACCCAGTTTATCACTGAACATACACATTCAGAAGGGCAGTACCTCTGCGAGGAAGAGGTACTAAAGACAGAGCAGCTACGGTCAATAACCTTCTTAAAGAGGCTTTTCCCCTCAAGCCTCTTTATTTCTGTGTCACCATGGTAATAAAAGAAAGGTGTAACATATGGAAAAGGCATTATTTCTTCCTTCCCTGTGGGTCTCTCAGGTCTACAGAGGGCCTCAACGTGCACAGCTCACAGAATGGCAGAATTGAAGAAATGAAGGGTCCTGGATGCCACACATAAAACAGGGTCACACATCTTGCCTCTGAATCATGTCTCCTCACTACCCAGCCTGGTCTTTGAAGCTGTGCTGCTCTACTATAAGTGATAATACTAGAAGCTATGAGTTTTGAATATTAAGGTGAAATTTTGCTATACTACATCTCCAGTAAACTAGGCTCTCTTTCAAAAGAAAAATCAGAAAACTTTAAAAGGCATCCTGGTTAATAAAACTACTAAAAAATTACTTCTGTTTTAAAGTTCTCTTACATCTCTATTAGCAAGCTGTAACCTCATACTTGGAGTAGTTTCTAGATCCCAAAAATTCCCAAACCAATCTTTAACACACTAACTTAAGCCTTTATAGAGTACTTGTCAGCATGAAGGAAACAGCTTAATTATCCTGGTTTACCATCTGGTTTTTATACTCAACATGTCTCAAAGGCAGTAAGGTTCATAGGACCAGGTAATAATTTTATTAGACCAGAAGATACAGCTGAGGGTATAGGGGGAAAAATAATGTGTTTTTGTCAAAATGTGAAAGTCACAATAGCTTTTCCAAATCCTACCCTACAATATGAGACAGCAACAGCTAGACAGGGATACAGAAGTAAAATTCCTCTTAAAGAATAAAAACAAGAACTATAAGTGCTAAATAACCCTAAGTAGTTATCTATGCAGTCATTATTACTGACATTTCAATGAAGATTAATGCCTAGAGTTTTGGTTATTAACATTTCCTACTGTTAAGACTAAAATCCATCCACAGCACATTCCTCAGCAGTTTTAAGTAACCTGATGCATCTGAATCTCCACTCTAGCCCAACCATGAACACTGGGAAATAGAACAACAGAGTTACAGATTTTAAGAGAGAAGGAACTTTAAGGATCTCAGAGCAACTCCAGTAATTCCTGTAAATGCAAGTCTTCTTGCATTTACAGAAAAATTAAGGCTTCAGGTATGGAGCTTTATACTAGAATACATTCTACTATATGCATTGCAGATCTCAGAAAACACAGCTTCTGTTGCTTCCCAGTCCTGTGTCAGGTCTACAACAGTTGGACCCCTCTGTATCCACCTACCCATATTTTAGAAGAGAGAGAGGTACGACCCATATCCTAGCCCAGTTTTAAACAAAGAACATCTGATGGTTGTTCCAGTTCCTCCTCAGGAAATCAGTCACTTTAGAGGCCAGAATTCCTGTCCTTCTGGCATGGGCGAGAGGCAAATGAAATCAGCTATGAAAATGCAAAATATTCTAACAAAAAAGAAAATACCAAGAAATTAAACACATTTATAGTTGAGAAGAATTTGGCCTACACAATTCTCCAAAATTTTCAAATTGGTGATAGAAAACATGTATTTACCGCTTTAAGACTGGCCCGTGAATCTGTGTCTGCTGCCAGAAGCTCTGTCCCCCAGAGATGGAGATTTTTTTTTAAAGAGATCCTAAAATTGCTATTGGAGAGAGATCAGACTCTCCTTCATGAGCAGCAAGATGGCTTATATTGATGTTACAGGAGGAGCCAGGAAAAACAAAACCAGGAACTACAAAGCTAATCCTTGTCCTCCCAGAGGATTACCACCTAAACTCATTTATGAATGAACAGGCAGCCAAACTCTAGTCTAGAGATTGCTTTCCCTTCTCAGACTAGGGTTTCCTCCATGAGATCCATAAAGATCCATATGGCAGAGAAGCAGCAACAGGATCCAACACTCCAGGTTCAAACCCTGGCTCTAACCACGCATCCTTCTCATCCCTGTAGTATTACCTCTCCTTAGTGCCCTGTTATTTCCTTAATGTGTACACTGTGTTCCACTATTAAGAGGCTGCTTGATACTAAAGCCATCTTTTTCATCTCCTGCCCACTTTCTTCTCATCACTATTCCTCTCCTCCTCTTCCTTCCAATCTCCTTTTTGGTGTTGTGGGGTTTTTTTTGTTGTTGTTGTTTGGTTTGTTTTGGGTGGGGGTTTGTTTTCTTTTTTTCTTTTTTCCTCATTCTCAACAGTTCATCCACCAGTCTTGCTCCCATGTCAGTTTGCCACAGCATTACTCAACATACCTTCAAGTTCCATCCTCAAAGTACATCCACTTCTAAAGATATTCTAAACTAACACTCGAGAAGTTAAGGTATTAAGCACATCAAATCCTGCAAAAGACACATGTGAAAGACAGTACCACCTACATTCTCTGTTGTCCTTATTACACCACCCTTTCTGACTTGACCATGACAAGATGTTACTGAAAACTCCTGAAGATTTCATGAAGCAGAAGTGCCTAACACACACAAAACTAGTACAGATGTCTGACAAGAACTGGATGGAGGGTTGCAGGGAATGGAAAAGATTAAGTACCTATTCTATTCTTATAAGATAAAGAAGGGCCAGAAAGCTTCAGAGCCAGCAGAGAGCAGAAAGCAAGTGGGAAGCAGGTGAGAGACTACTTCGCTATTTAAAAAAGGACTTTCTCTCAATTATGAACTGCTGTAGAAAGTCATTATCAACAGCTAAGAGCCACACTTGAGAGCTTTAAATATTTTTAAATAAAAAGTGACCTGCTGCTGACTCCATCTGTTACTTTTCAGCTGCTGAGTGAACCTCAGGTACGAGGACACAAATGGGTAGGCAGTAGGGAACATGGAGCAGTAGCCTGGGAAGGATACAGAAAGCAGCTAAGAGACTTGACAGAGAATTAGAAGTCACAAAGGTATGACAGACTTCTGAAACTTGACTGTACAAGGCTGGAGGGAAGAGTGCACATCACATCACAGGGAAGACATGTTAAGAAACTCGAAGGAGTCAGGAAGGCACAGAGGGCTGGAAAACGTCTGCTGATCTCTCCCAACACCCATACCCTAGCCTCCTCCCTGACTTGGATGGAGGCCTGTTTTTATAAATAACTAATGCAAACATGCCTCCAGAGAAGTGTAGAAACACCTGTGACAGTACATGGCACTGTCCTGATGATGCATCTTGGATCTTGAAAGCAGTACCACTCCCTTAGCTTCACACCATACCTTGAAGCACCCTTAGTTGAGACTTCTCACAGCAGCAAGGCAGCCACAACACCACAGGTTCCATGTAACCTGATGGGCACAGCTGAACACTACAGGGACACGAATACAAAACACCCACCCATATTTGGAAAGGTAAGTGGATATTTTATTGTACTCATTATTCTATACAACCTTTCAAAGTTGTTATATATTTATATGAAAGGCATGCCCTGAACCCGTCAGCGCTCAGCTGTGGCAGACACTGCTAACACACAATTTTATTACTACTTATTGCATATGCCGAGTCTTGTGTCACATGAAGCTGTGCAAGTACCAGTTTCCCTTGCAGTAAAGTCTCAGAAGATTACAAGAACATTTTTATTAATAAGAACTATTTTATAATTTAAAACCTCATACATGGAGCATGTGTTAATAATCAGCTTGCCAAAGACTAACAAATGTATTTTGTGCCTTACAGAAACGATGTTCCAGCAGCATTGCATGTGACTTTTTTCTACATATTCATATTAGCATACCAGCGTAGAAAACATCCTTATATACTCAAGACATTTTCAATACCATTTTTCAAGCTTGAGCACAAACACTTTGAAAAAACTATGGGGAAACTAATACTTGTGAAGAAAGGTGGATAAAGGGAAACTAAAAACTGAGTCTAACTTGGTATCTGTATGGTGGCAGTGAGTGGAATTTGGAGAGTGAAATATTACCCCTTCCCCCAGCCAGAGCTCCTCTGCAATGTGCTCCGTTCTGCAGTAAGCCTGGGATGATATACTTAGAGCAGGCAGTCTTAGCTTGCTGTGTGCTGTTCAGTGTAGTGTGTCTGTGCACTAGTGCATGTACAGAATACAACTGTTGAAGTTGAGCTATGCAAGAGCTAGTTCAAAGAGGACTTCTCCATCAACATCCAGGTTTTTACCTACTCCATTTTTGTATGTTTATGGAACGATCATATATACGGGCATGTGTAAAAATTTAAAACCTCAGCTGTAACTCCATTTTAATAACAAGGCTATATTTCCTGAAAAAAAAAAAACCAAAAAAGAACAAAAAACCATGAACTCAGCATTGTTCTAAACAGATACCCATTTTTATCCGAGTTACACACAACCAAAAAGCTAAAATGTTCACCTTAAGCTAAATAACTGAAACTAAAGTTTATAAGTGTAACTGAAATTTCCATACCGTAGAGGGGTATCACTTGTGCTGAGAGGTGACACACTATTTTTAGGACCATGACATGAGCTGCATTACTGCTGGTACACTTTGATGGAATTTTCAGAGTTAAACATTTGCCACTCACATCTTGCACAACTGCTGCTCTAAACGCTCAGCAGTGTTATGAGCTGGTTCCCTTTTTTGTTTGAGAAAAGCTTCAGTTAAAGTTTCAGCATGGAATCTACACACATTTGGATTTTCATTTGGTAGGAGAAAAATCACCTCTCTTAAATCTCTAGTTACATGCCTCTATTATGACCTATTCTAAACTTATCTCCTGGCATAGCAAACGGAATTTCACTAAATGCATAGATAGATATTGGACACCTTGTTTCCACTTTGAGCTCAGTATGGAAGGTAACACTTAGCCCTAGAAGTCTGACATGAAATCATGAGTAAGTTTTGTATTTCCATTCCACATTTTAGTTCCTCATGCCCCTTTCCCTCCACCTATCCGTCACCCAGAGAACAGCAGAGGCCTATGCCTCTTGCTCATAACCTATTCCAACAGCTGAGCTACAGGAGGGTACAGTACTGCACAGATGGAAGGGGAACAGAGTGTGTGAAAAACTGTCAGCTAATGGAAAATCCATTCTAGATCACGTTGTCTGATTTATTAAAGAAACCCACAGAAACCACAAAAATCCAGTGGCACTTAAAGCAGCTATTCAAAGAAACCTATTACTTAAAAAAATATGGTGTAATTGTGGACCAAAAAGCTACACATGCTACTCCTAGTCCCAAAACATTCTTATTCAAAAATCTCCAACTTGGTAAATGATTGCTTGAATAGCTATTAACTTAATTACTAATTTTAATTTTTAGGTAAGAGACATATATAAGACTTCTTTGTTGCTAAGTATGTAACTTATGCTGCTGATACAGATTGTTTAAATTTTGAAGAAAAAAACCCCAAAATACTCACCACAGTGGGGTTCCCACTGCTGATCAACTGGCTGACTTCATGAAAAATGCTTTTGCAGTCGATTGATTTGTCTAATGATCCCCGTTTCACTATCACCGCTACTGCTAATAGAATCTGCTCCCGAACATACTTTTGAAGGCTGTAAACAACATTACAAAAATATATTTGCAAATAATTCTGAATATAAGTGCTCAATAAAATTTTCAACACAGTTCTTTTTCAAACCATTTTGTGTGAACTCATAAGGCAAAAGCTGACATCCCTACAGAAATCAACTAAATGTTAAGAATGGAAGATAAATTACTGTTGAAATGGTCTTCCAGCACTACCCTGGGAAACCAAAGGCTACCTTGGGAAAACCCAGACCTTATGCAAATTCTTACATGTTCAGAGGTATATTTTCTATACTTACTTAGGCCTTTGTAAGACATAGGTTAGAAGGAATGTTCGCAGTGACTCAATGCTAGTTTTTTCCAAGAGAATCCATTCTCTTACAACTGCTTCCATTATCGCTGTAGCTGCTTGAAAAAGGACATAGTCCACTTTACTAGTTTCTGTGGAGACAAACAAAGGCAACTTGGGTATCAGAAGACATACATGTATTTAGCTGGTATGTATTTCCAGAAAAAAAATAATGGCATTTACTGTTCTTTATTATCAAATGGACTTTTGTTGCTAAGAAAACAAATAATATACATCTCAAAAGGGGAGAAAAATAATCAACCCAATTATCAAATGGTCCAACATTATGAATCAGTGACTCGGGAAGAAAAGTTGGCTGCACAGGGAGACTGGGCCAAAGATCAGGAATAAGAATGCTAAACCAACTGTGGAACAAAATAAAAATTATGACGGATTTAGTCCAGATACATTAAAATTGGATTAATTTGACAGGTGTGCCAGAACTGTAGATGCCTCTATCATTTGCATGCTTGCCTTTGCACCAGCAGTGCATAAAATCATGTGTATTTTACAGGTGATAATAGAAGCACCTACTCCCAAAGAAAATATTTGTGTTTTATGATCACAGCAAAAGTTTTACAGACTGGTGAATTTAAGGTTTACTACATAATGTTCAAGCTCCCTTATTTATCTCGAGGTAATCAAAATGTAACTCCCAACCACAGTGTAGGAATTATTAGCCCTTATATTATCTGAATATCTGATTTATTTGTACATACATGCGCTAAAGGAAGTAGAAAAAAAGTGTTATGTAAGAAAGTAACACTCTGTAGAAAACATAGAAAGAACATTCAGAAATGGTGCAGCCACCATGTGTCAAAAGCATAAAATATGAAATAGTGAAATAAAATTCCTTAACAAGAAGTGGAGTTTGAGCTATGGTGGGCTATGTGCCAGGGCTAAAACTGGGTTTGTTTGATAAAAACCTCAGTTATGAGATGGGTTTTAAATTACTACAAAAGCAACTTTCTTCTCTTGATTATATACACACAGGTTTGTAATATACATTTCCTTTATAAAGAAGTTCTATACCCAAAATAACAGCCAAATTGCCAAAATGTTCAAGTAACTTGACCAGGCTCCAAATCTAAACCCTACACAGGTAAACATGCTTAAATCAAAATAAACCACCTTTAAATCTACTCAGCTTAATTTGGAAAACTAAGTAACCACTTAATTAAGATTAATGTGTATGTCAAACACACACAAACTGAGCCAAATTATTCCTGCATAGGAATTTTAATTCTGGCATTTGCTAACTTTTGTGTTTTCAAACTAGACAAAGTTGATGCAAAAAGAGAATGCTATTAAAAAAGAAAAGGATGGAATTTCTCCTTTGTGTCAAGTACCACAGGTGCACAACTTGCAATCATTAAGAGCACAGACCTCCAGCACCCAGTATAAGCTTATAATTAGTCAGTATCATTATCCTCTACATGAAGTTACTAAAGAAAGGCAGGACAAGTTTTGCCAGTACATTTAACAGCTATAAACTTAAAACAGAAGAACGCAGAGCCTCATGCTTCCTGGGTTCAACTCCAGGTTTTTAAAGAAACTGCATGGTTGTGGCTCTTCTTTTCTTTATGCTCATCATCACCATCACTCTCTCTGTATTACTCGTACACTCTTCTCTCCACAAACACCATCAACATATCCTTATTACGTCCCTCTACCTACATTCCAGTTCCTGTCCTGACTTTTTTTTCCTTGTGTTTCTTTATAAAGCCATCTGGTTCTTGCTCATCCTTATCTGCACACAGCCCATCAGTACACTTCAACTCTTTTATTCTTCAGCATAAGCAGCTTGTTTCCCTTCCCTGGTTCCTGATTTCATAATCCTTGTCTCTCCCTTCAACTCCCAAGTCTTAAATAGCTGTTCTTTCTGTCCAGACTGTATAAACACTTAAGAAGCACAGAGTTTTGGGAACAGTGTCTCAGTTCCAGTTCTCAGTATCACAACTGCCTACATTGCCAGGAAAATCTTGTCCCATGCAGGAGCATGCTGTTTTCTCAATGGTGGTAGTGCATGAACAGTTCAAGGATGTAATATTTCTAGACATGCAAAAGGTGTTATAAACAGGATTCCTCCAACCAGCCACGTTTCAGAATTAAAAAAAGGAAACTGTCTGCAATGTAGCATTCATTATTAATGCTACATTGAATTCCCTATTTTGAGAAGATGATGAGGTGATTTCATGATTTTTCATTATTTCTGATTAGTGACATATCACTTACGAGAGATGGGCTGCAAAGTTATTCAGTATGTTCTTCTGCCCACTTAAAAATCTCTAAAAACTAATGTGGAAACAAAAAGCACTGATTTTGCTGACCCATAAAGTAAGAAGTTGATTCCAGGCTTCAAGACCAGATGAAGTTCTATAATATACTAAAACCAGAAGAAACTAATTTGTAGAAAAAAATTTGGTGAGTGGGTGTAGGAAAGGAATCACACTCTGCTCTACGTATCACAGTATAATTTAACAACACAGTAGTAGGCCTGCAATACTGACATCCTAATATTCATGAATTGTAAGTCTCTAACCCAGTAAATTTATAACTAACTGTTAAAAAAATAGTGGAGTGAATTAAGCATGAAAATAATCATATTTTAAATGTAATTCTAATATTTCTGTGTTCATTCTGGAGAACTTTTTGAAAGACAAGTTGCATTTTCTCTTCTTGGTTTGTTTTCTTTTCCAAAAATTTCCAGGTTTTTCTTGCCAGCTTTCACTGAAACTTCTCCTTCACTTTCCCCTCAACACTCACATATAGTGGTACTGATCAGGAATCTTAGCTGCTTACTGCTCCTGCGATTTCCAGATTATTTAGCTGCCAAACTCTAATAAGTCTCTATAGCACCTACAAAAACATTTATTTTAAGCCTTGTAACACAATCACATTTACAGCATTTCCATTAAACCCCAAGAAATTTCTGGTAAAAGATGATAGCTACCTATCTTTCTCCCTTCTCCAGAGGTATAATTCCACAGAACTTCAAATCAATACTCTATTGCTTCTACCAGGTGACAAACTTTTCTCTAACTTTTTTTTCTTTTTTTTTTTTTTTTTTTTTAATACAGCAGCTGGCTGTTAACAGCAACTTACTAAAACGTTCACCCTGAAATAAATTGTCACCATGGAAAATTTCAGCACCAGTGCAAAATCTGGCAAAAAAGTATGTAAAATTGCATCATTGGTTGATTTAACAGGAAGCTTCCAGCCAAGCAACCACACTACAGGCAACCCTATAAATTCCACAGTTTGGACAGTATTACAATAATCAAGTCACAGAGAAAACCTGAATCTGTCAAAAAGTACCCCTCATCAAAATCAAAACTGATGTTCACATTCCTAGATGCAGAACAGCAGCACAATTCTGGTCATAAAACAGGTACATGCTCAACCTCATTCATGAAAACTTACCCAAAATGTGTTTGCAAACAGCAAATGGCGATTTTGATTTTCTAAATGATAAGAATATGTGCTCAGCATGTTGGCGTTGTTCATTATTGACCATGGAAGGTGGTGCCTGGAAGAAAAAAAGGGGGAAAAAAAAAAAGTTATTTAAGCACTAAAACCCAATCCCAATTGTAAATGTATGCGCAGTGTCATGAACTTAAAAATATTGCCTTGTTAAACATCAAAACCTAGCATCTCTTAGTAAAATCACCTGCTCTTTCTCAGACATGGCCTCTTATTACCACTGTGTACTTATATCATGCACGTAAGTGTCAATATTGAGCCATTAGGCAGAGAGTGAATAATTCCAAGTATTTTGTTCCTAATGACGCTCTGGAGACAGATATAAGATCTAAATTCAACCCAATTCTTTTTCTACTTAAACTAAAAATCTCATTGCACACCGCTAAAAGCAGCTACACACTCTCACAGTCACAGAAATAAAGCACTATTTTTTCTTTTGTTCTACATTTGTTTTAAAATATTGAATTACAGAATAAATTCAAGGGATTAAAAAAAATTACTATGCATATGTTCTAAAATAAAGTATTGGCAGTAACATGCTACCCTCTAGTGTTTAACATTAAAGTTGACATCCTAAAGACAGAGGGGAATCTGGCTGAACACTGGTCAGCCCATTTGGGGATGGCTACAGTGGTTCCCCAGGTGCTCATGCCCATCCTTTTATATACCTATCCCCTTGCATCATGAGCACCTTGGCTGCTCAGGTTAACACCTGCTGCTCCACTACTGCTGAAAGTCAGCTCCATAGTGGTTTCTACCGAAAATCAACCACAGGTAAAGCATGAAACTACGCAGCAACGTGGATCATCGTGAGTCGGGATATCACCTACAGAGCACAAATGAGAGCTAACTACCTGCACTACAGCCTCACTTCACTGGGCAACCCCAAGATTCCCTCTGTTGCCCAAGGTAAAAACCCTGCAGAAAACATCAGCTGCTCACAACACCACATTGCTCTCCACTTTTGCTGTTAACATCCTGTGATTCCTGCTACTTGGGATTCATCTGAGCAAGCACACAGCACAAAATACTCTTACAAGGGATTGATGCCACAAGGCAGCATAAACTGAACTGGCGTGCCTCTGAGAAAGGAATATGCAAGCTGCAGAGCCTGGTCAAGGTGAAAGTATAAGTCACTGAACTTCAGCTGAACTCCAAACTGACAGTTGCAGTCCTGTCCTTAGCAATCTGAGAAGAACATGTGTACTCTGCATCTTTTGGGTTTGATTTATACCCACTGCTTTGGGAATAAAAGTACAAAGACCTCAGCAAAAAGATCAAGGGTTTTGTAAATAAAACATATCAAATCTGATTTCTCTCATCCATGATAAAACACAAGATGACAGAAGATTTAAATATAAGCACATAACACCACAGATTAAAAGTCAATAATCTGAGTAAATGAAGCAAGGGAAAGCAGGCTGCTGATTCTTGGATCAAGAGGGTTCTAATGAACAGCTGTGCTCCTCCTTGCACAGCAGACTTCTGACTCTCAGAATGTTTCCTGTGTAGATATGATGAATGCCTGTGAGGGGAGCAAATTAAGTAGCAGAGGAAAGTGGCTGCAAACGGACCCAGAATAAATGCTCTGTACTTTCACAAACCTGCTCTGCTCTACAGTCAGTCTGGGGGCAGGACTCCCCAGGACAGCTCTTACCAGCTCTGTGGGCAACATCACAGTGTTTGCCCGTACACCCCTGTGGGCAGGCAGCAGCTTGCGTCACGTTGTGCAACACACAGAGAGCAGCGTGCCTTCAGCTCACGCCTGTCTTTGTGTGCTGGGAGCAGCGTCTCAAGAGCTAAGTCAGCAGGTTGCAGGCAGATGCAGGCACAGAAAAGCTTTCAGATATTTGGTACATTACACACTGCTGAACAACTGAGACGAAGTAAGCTTCATGGCAGTACCTGAGTCCTTTCAGTGAACTCCAACCCAGTGCAGAAACACAAACTTTAATAACTTTTTAAGCAAATGTAAACCTGTGAAGAAGCAGCCTCACCAAATCTGGGCATGTGACACTTCTGAGATAAAGCCTCAGCTCTTCTGCATGCAGCCAGCCATCAATAGGAGCTGTTGCAAACCTCCCCTTGCTTTTTGCAGTCTGAAAGACAGTACTTCTGTGCAGACTCTAGCTACATTCACTGCAACAGAGCTAGCAGCTGTACTGAATGCCAGGAGAGTATTCAGAGCAGGTTATCAAAAACGCAGGAATGACCTACACAGCAATAGCTTCACAAGCACTTCAGTCAGTGCTACCACAAATAAACCAAACAAAAAAGCAGTCCCCACCTTTCCCCCCACTGTATGGGCAAGCATTTGTGCAAATGCACAGAGAACAAGACTGCGGAAGTGATCACCAAAAAGTATCCCACCAAAAGCAGGTTATTTTCATCTGGATCAGTTCCCCAGCCTGGCTCACCAGAAGACAGCACAGAAAGCTGTGCCAGCACTGCATAGGACATAACGGCTGGTGATATGCTGATTTTCTCAGCACCAACTACCACTTAAAGTGTATTTAATCTACAGTCTCTGTGTTTCTGTGCAATGCAGGGGAATACTATGAAGTCTCTACAAACACACAGCTTTGGTCAATGAAGTTCCATGAGAACCAAGAAGCAAATTTCTTGAGTTATTTTAGTATCTCTGCTACCAAAAGGATAGATCCCACTCCTTTCCTGCTCTCACCTGCATGGTCCTGTCACCTCCTTGCATTATCCCATCTATCAAATGGCCACAAATAAAAAGGGGGGGGGGGAACAGATGACAAGGGGAATGAACGCTCTTTTGTTACTTTCATCTTCAAGAAGTCAGACAAGTGCCAGAGCCAGTGCAACGACAGTGAGAAAAGAAGTGTAGTGACGCTGCCCTTTCAGCAGTATTGACCTTGCAGATCACAGCTCTGCAGTCTCATGAAGCCTCACTAATTACAGCCATATTAGAAGGAATCCTTTGGGTGTGACAAAGCAAAACATTTTGGAAGTCTGGGGTCATTTACAGTCACACTTTTACAGCAAGAGCAGCAAATCATGGCTACCTCATCTTGAACTAATTCTGCATTAACAAAGAATATTTCAGTTTCTCATATAGAGATCGTATCTATTTTCAGTGTTCTGTAATACTTAAGGGTAATTGCAGGGACATCAACAGCAAATCGTGGCACTATCAAAAAAAAGAAAGAATTAAAAATTCATAGGAAATATCCCCTTATGCTTACAATAACTAGAAAAGCGACCTCTAACTTTATTTAACTTTTATACTACTCTGAAGTCTGATTACAGGAGACCTTTAGCACCCTGGAAACGCATGACACATATTCCTGTACTAATTTTAAAAATTACAATAATCTAGTAACACATTATGCACATAGATCCTCAAAACTGTCCAGAACAGACAACTGCAGCAGGTAAGCTTTAAACTATACAGCCACCAGAGGGAGCTTAAAGCTTACGGTCTGCTGCCTTCACCGCATTCCAGCAGTGGTTATCTGGTACACTGGAATTAAAGTACTGCTAAGCCCAGCATAGAATCATAGAATGGTTTGGGTTGGAAAGGACCTTAAAGATCATCTAGTTCCCCTGCCATGCATATACATGTTCTGTGTACACTTTTTCCACTAAAAAAAACCCCAACAAATAAATCAGCCCACTCTCAGCAGATAACCTGTCTCAGCTTACATGGGTGTAACAGCAATGTGAATTATTTTGGAAGGACAGGAGCTGTTGTGTAAAACTAATTCTAAGTCAGGTTTTGCCTTCCTTGACTATTAGACCAGATACTTTACAAAAACCCTCCACATAACTTCCATGCAGTTACCTCTTCTTTCCAGTATGGAACATGATAAAAAGAAAAAATGGATTCAGCTTTCCATCAAAAATAAGCCTCTCCCTGTGAGTTTGAGGTCAGCACACTCTGTTTAAAACCTCCTTCTCCCCTTTCTCACCACTGTGAGAATGTTACAAGAAACCATATCACAGATGAAGCTCCATCTCCCCCCTCCCTACTAACAAAACAGGAGGTGCACCAACGTTGTAGCAATTGTTTACCTCTGGCAATCTTAGTATTAAGTGCAATCCACTGATCTGAAAAATGCAGAATCCTTTTGTGCCTGCAACCATCCTTTTGTACTATGGGAAGATAAAGAAAAGCACCTGAAACAGCAGCACCTTTTAATTCCATAAGTTTATATATTGCCACTTCTACAAATGGTGATATTTCCTCTCCAAAATAAACCACCTTTGTTTCTTCCTTAAATAACACATTTTCCTCATTTCTAACTTTGTCTTTTTCTCTGCTCCTGCCTTGATGGTACACCATCACTTATTCACTGATGCTACAAGAAAGGATAGCACAACTGGGAATAGTTAAAAAGGCTAAAAATTTGGCATGTTGCCCAAGCAGAAACTGATTAACACAAACAGATATTATGAATAAATTAAAATATGAATTCATAGTGACACTTGGAACAGGAAAGAAGTAGATAAGAGAAAGGGTTAGACCAACTGTCATTTGAAAAACACATACAGAGCTAGGAGACACCTGGTGAATGTACATATGGAAAAATAAAGGGTAAAAATAAGAGGCTTGAGGGTTCGGTTTTCTCTTAAATAGAAGTAGTAGTTAGATGCATTTAGAGAATCTGAAGTTACACACACATATTCAGAACAACATGCTTAGTACAAGCATTTCTTGCCTTAGTAACGTACCTTTAAAAAACATATATGTAATTATGACTTGTCATGATGGAGAGTGCCAAGCAATGAAGGCAATAGAGCCATGAGAAAGGTAGCAAATGGGTTGCAAATAATCAGATGCTCTTCTCATAAGACTGAAGGTGAAGTCACCATGTATATACCAATAACAGGCTAAAGAACTAACACCACATCCACATTTGAAGTGATGCCTGTTTTGTTCGCTTCTTCCGACTTACAAAAAAACTTTTTGCTTTAAAAAATAATCAGAAGCATCAAATCCCTCCCCCAAGTAATTCTGTTCAGGCAGTTTCATGTTGATGATCACAGGCATATAAAATATAACTTTTTTTTATTATATACTAGAAGTGACAATATTTTCTTAATGGTTTTAGATGCCAGAAAATAATACTTATTGGTCACTTGTTGACAGTGACGGTATCTTAAAATTAACAACTTCTAACATTTATGTGACATTATTATTTAATAATAATAATATAATAATGGATTAGGGTTTTTTATTTAAGTATGATTTAGTCAACCAGTTTACACTGTTATCTCTGCACCATACTTTCATTAAGAAAAATCCTGCCCATGATGGTGTATAAACATAATGAAGGAAGGGATAAACAGTGTTCCCATTTGCTTGCAGACAGAGAAGTTTGATAGAGACAGATTCTGATTTTTCACAGACTTTTGCTATGGCAAGACAGCACTGAACACAACGGAATTCAGCATCTTTCTACAATTACACTGAGGAAAATCTGCCTATTAGCAAGTCACAAAGAATAGTTAGGCACTCCTCCAGACTTTGCTGCTTAACAGAACACAGGGAGATTGCACCGGAGTGTTTTCAGCTGACACCCACACTATTCCCACCTACAAAAAAGGTCCCCCCTGAACAGTACAGTCTAAACACCAGTAGGATTATGGAAAGGCAAACATGCCTACTAAGAGAATTTTCTTGGGTTTAAAAAAAAAGATCGAATTGCTTGTACCTGCTACTACTAAAGCCAAGAAGGAACTTTCTTGCCAAAGGCAATGTTTATGTCTACAAGTAAAGTACATTACAAACTTGACAAGGGTAGAAACAAAAATCTGAGATTTCTACTGAAGTGTGACTCAAAATTCACCACAAACTCTGCAAACCAAGCCTCACCAAATACGTAGGGAAGTCTTGCCTTCCCTGCAGTCAAGAGGTAAAATAAAACTGTTCCAGAACTCTGGTCATGGGCTGTTACTGGCTCATGAAAAATGAATTCAACATATCAGTTGTTCTTCAGAATGGTGTCTAGACTGATACAGAGAGCCTGGAAGCTTAACGGAGACAAGAAACAAATCTCTATGAATACACAAGGATGAGCACAAGCCACCACAGATGGCAATGGCACCACTGGGCCTGGACCTTGCTGACAGCCACCATCAGGCAAACATGCTCAGAGAAGCAAGGAATAAAGGAAGCCCAGATGGTTTGCCAACATGCCCCAGCAGGCAGGGAAGCCAAGCAACAGTGAGGCATATGCAAAGGAGAAAGACAGTGAGTGAACTTGAGATGCATGTGCAGGGGAACACCATGTGATGGTGACAATGTAGCTGAGGAGTATGGGAAAAAAATAGGAGAAAGAGGGGGGAAAAAAAAGGTAATCAAACACAAGGGCGAGAAATAACTTTTAACTAGTGCACATACTACATTTAGGACAGCTAAATATATTACTCCATCCACATAAGCAATTGTTACAGCTGCAACACACTTGAATAATCAAAAGTTACGAAATTTTAACTCTTAGTAGAAGTGCTCTTCTACTAAGATGTTCAAGCCCTGAAAACAGATTTCTGTATCTTAAGTAACAAAAAATACCTTAAGAGAATTACTCCACAGCAAATTCTACTATATAGGTGAGTTATACAAAAGAATCGGATTCTCAGAATAAGGAGGTTCCAAATTTAACTCTACCAAAGTCACGTCAAGCAATATGCCCCAAGAGCACATTTCCCTGACTTCTGCAGAAGTCATTGGTTTCAACTGCAGTTTTACCAGTAGCACTTTTCAAGTGTTTTCAGTAAGTTTTTCTTCCTACAGTATATCACAGCACATTCAACGACTGCCACTTGCCTTATTAAAATAGCTAATCAAAGAGACCAAATACAGAGGTCAGACACAGACAACTGAGCGATTAGCCACGCTTCTGTTCTCTGCTATTCACTCTACTTCTCTAGCAGATGCTGATACCTAACAATGCAAGGATTCACTCACGAAGCAGATGCCACCAGCCAACAATTCAGGCTACCCAAAGATGCTCAGCTCTGCAGCATTCAGCAACTGCTTCACAAGTGGATCAGACATTCCTGCCTTGGGCACCAGGCCAGAAGGCAATTTATACAACTGTTACTGATAGAAGGTTCTGCGATCCAGTTCAGATCTGTCATTACATGACTGCCAGAGCCTTGAGTAATAGCTCACTTACTACAGAAAACCTAGCTAGCGTAATAAACTTTAACTATGTGCCCATTACTTCCTTTGCACTTGCGTTTCAAATAATCATTTAAGTTAGAGCAGTAACTCATCTTCCAACTTAAAAGATACTCAAAGAGCATTTTTGAAGATCTGTAAGAAAGATAAAGCAGACGGCATCCAACCAGACCTGCAGTAGAGACAACATGGTGGAGATTTAAGTCTTCCTGAACAAAAACTTACCTTAAAAAAAAATTATTTCACAAAAGTAACTATGATCTGAATTATTTAAACCCCAGTGCCCAGTATTTTTCAGTATATATTTGGAGCAAACGCGTGACTACTGGAGGAATTGCCTCCTACACATCTACTCACGTCTTGCTTTCATGCAGACTTAACAATCGGGGGAAAAAAAGACTTTTTTTCTTCTTATTATCAGATTTTGCTTTGTATTTTGGAGCTGACGTACTTCATTTAGTCTTTTGCAAGTAAACCAAGAGATAAATTGTGGTCTGTGGTAAGATCTATTCTCAGTTCTGAAATGGTCTTATATGAGATACTATATATATATACACATGTGTATATATATATCTATCTATATATCTACACACACATTAATTGACTAGGGAGCCAGAGTAAATCATTACCATCAACACATTTTCTGGGGTAAGACTTCCAAGATAAACAGCAAAAACTATCGAGATTTTATTTCTCCACTAACAATTTGACCCTCAAATATAGACTGGTACAGCTTCTCCACTGACATTGCCACTCATTTATATGTACAATACACTTTGTGTTCACTGTACACATGCAGACTTTAGAAAATAGTTTGTGTGCTTCATACCCATTTGTTACTGTTTCCTCCGTAACTGCAGTTAGGACATCAGTTTAAGCACACTGACAACAGATAAATCTGAGAATTGTCCTATAATTTAGCTTATGGTAGTCTTCTGGCTGTGGACAGCCAGAGGATGAATGCTGACACAAGGTTACAGTTCAGACCCTTAAATTACACGTTACTTATTTCCTAATCTCCACATTCACTGTTCTAATGTTTCAAAGCACAAGCAAGGTCTGACCTACAGTTCTATTCAGCAAAGTAATTTCTGTGAAATGCCTGGCTGGTGGCAGTGGGCAAATCCATGCAGAGTCTCTTGAAGTCAGTAAGATCCTACAAAGCAACAGAAAGTCAACTCATGTTGACCAGAGAAAGCCCAGTCAAGACAGAACAAGTGAACTCAATATGGAAGAGAAGGATAAAAATAAGAGAAACATCATAACTACACAGAACAGTTGCAGAAAACCTCACTGTTCCAAATCTTTTAAACCATTTAATGTTAACAAATAAAATCAGCATAACAAATAAAATCATCAGTTTTGACTTCAATATCACTACTTCAGTTGCATAGGAACCCTAAAAGGATTTGCATCCTGTTACTAAAGGATACAAAAAGCCAAGAAGTGCCCTTATTGCAACTGCACTCACAGTAGCCTCAAGTCCTGCCCTCCTCCTTCCTTCCTCTGACTGTCTTCTGGGGCTGAACTTGAGCTCCTCATCCTGCAGCAAGGAGAAGGGTTGGTGGAAATGAACCAAACTGTTCCCTCAGCTCCCATCAACTACAGGTGCTTCTCTTTTTCCTCTGTAAGTTGGCATTCAAAATGTATGGGTCCTAAGTTCAGCCCGGAGTCTGTAGAGTCTCAGCATCAACACACACCACAGCCTCCACTGCAGAGTGGATCAGACCCCATGACAGGTCCTGGTTCTCCAGCAAAAGACAGAACTCTAGCCCATCCACAGGCCTTGAAATCCTAATTGTAACTTGATCATAAGATTCAGGTAGTTCATCTCTGTAGCTGTAAGACATGGCCTAACAAAAATCACCAGGATGGTGACAGTGAATTTCAAGACAAAGTTTAAAGTAAAGAACCATTGTGACCCCTCTTCTACTAAACAGCAGATCATAATAATCCTGGTAATGGCAATACTCATTTTCCAAAGTTCACAAGTTTGGATGGACATGATATATAACCTATTTTCAGGCTCACTGTACATCAAATATGGTCAGCAATTGCTCTCCTCCAACAAGGGAAACTTTAATATTATCTGTTTGTGAAGAAGTGTCTTACAGGATCTATTTTTTCTTGATGTCCAATTTAAAATTATACATGCTGAAAGAGCAGCTATAACCACCCATTGTTGCAAGGGTGGAATTATTTTTACTCACATGTAGCCTTCTACAGTAAGCATGTCACAGAGATAACAGGACATCACATGGGCAACCCCCAATGTGCCTCACACACATGCCCAACACAGAAGTCATCACTCCATGACAGATTTAAACTGACGCATTTCGTCTTCTGAAAGTTTAGGCTTTGCCTGTTATCACAAAAGTGTTTCCTCTCACCAAACTAGGAAAGGCAGGCACACAGGGCAGCCAGCTCCTCTGCCAGCATTCAGGTTTCAGCACCTTCTCCTCCATCAACCTTGCTAAAATTTCAGAACTGTTTTGTCCCATCATAGTTATTTAGGAGGAGTTGATTAAAAGCAAGATAAGGGAGACTTTAGAGTTTTCGAAGTTTATCTAACTTTGATATGGAAAACTTCTTTGGCTTAGTGTACTTTCAAAATGGCATGGCCTAAACCACATTTATTAATGGCTTTTAACTGTTGGGGCATTAATGAAAACTTACAGGAAGACACAAGTAAAATACATGCAAAACAATACATGAATCATGTAAGAAACAGTAATGTAGCTCCGGAGACATGAAATCAAAGTTTAGTAAAAACAAAGCAACAGATTAGAGGCCAGTGGAGAAAGCTCATCATCTAAGCCAGCCTGGAGGATAAGGAAGCCAAGAGAAATTGTGAAACTGACAATTATTTTGTGAAGTGAATAACTTCTTTCACTCAAAACCAGGAAAGATTTTGGCCTTTCCTGAATACACCTGGAAAAAGCTCTTTTCCCTAACATTTTACCCATCACTGGGAAATGGCAAAAATGTATTGAGAATTGTACATACTTGAGATGGTAGGATGTCATTTACTTTCACCTTGTTTCACTATTTTGTTCTGTTCTTACAGATACAGCCAGAACCAGGTTACCAAAGAAGTCACATATGTCTGTGTTCATCAGGGGAGCAGACACACGATATGTATTTCGAGAAATCCTCTTCCAAGAAGCATTTTTTTTAATGAAGACTTTTTTTAATTCCATATACACACATTTGAGGGTTGTATTTTGAAGTGGTAATTCTGAGACTCCCTTAAAGTTAAGTGCCTGAGTTCAGTCTAAGAAACCTGCATAAATTAGCTAAGTCTTAAGTTCTGAACAGTCACAGGGCCCCACATACTTACTGAAAAATGACTGTGAAGAAATGCGGTCACAATTATGTATTTTATTCTCAGCACTGTTAGAGGGAATGTTATTGTAACATGAACAGGAGAACAGGTCCAGAAACAATACTGCCATGTCTCTTGATTTTAGAACTTAATATTTATATATTCCCCACTAAACAATACATTATCCTGAAGCTACCCAACATCTGTCCTTAATACCACTTTAAACAACCTCACAAAATAAAGGCTTTGCAGCTAAGCCTCCCTAATTCTCTCAGGGAAAAGCATGTTTGGTTTTTGGGTTGGGCTTTTGCTGTTGTTGTTGTTGACAGGTAAGGAGAGCACTATTCATGTTTCCTTCACCAGGGAGGAGTGTACGTGTTTTGTAAACCTATTTGCACATTTCCTCAATAACAATGCAAGAGGTACCCATCAGAGAAGCTATCAAAAAATCACGGTTTAAAGAAAAGTCAAATAGCAGCATTATTAGCAGAGTAAAGAGTAGAAATCAGTGACTGAAGAGGTGATAAAGCTAAACTAAATGTGAACAGTTAAGACCTTAATAAAAAAAACAAAACTGAAAAAACAGAACTATGATCAGTGCAGGAAACACCCAAAGCTCTGTTTGCACATAGGATCAGTGACGTTTAAAGTAATGCTTTTCAGCCACTGCTTAAACAACACACAAATTCAGCTTTAAGGCACCCGATATCAAACCAGCACCTATAGCTGCAAAGGGGAACATACATTTCCCCCTATCTCCCTGCCAGGGCTGTAGTCCTGTTGCAACTGAGATACAAATCCAGTCTCCCATTTGGGCATCTCCAGTTTCTATATACACATCTATACAGAGAGATGCTGCGGAGAAGTCCTCATGAAATCTACCAGCGACAAACATGCAAAATGTAGCTTTAAGATGAGGGGTGTAACTTAAGAGGAAACTTAACAGAGTTGTAAGGCGAAACCCACCTTACAACCTGCCTGCAGGCAGGCAGGGTCTGCCAGTGCCAACAATGCCTGGGTAAAGTCACGGCAAGACAACTGAGGAACTGAATTATGGGCCCATGTGATGCCAAGACCACTAGCACAAGCTCAAACTGTGGTAGATCAAGTTTTGGGAAGTTCACTCCAAAACCTTGAGGACCACCTATTTGCAGAGCCAGCTAAAATCAGCAAAAAGAGAAGAGCCTTCACTGCGTGCCCAAGGCAGAGAAATTACACACGTAGATCCTGGTGCAGAGAGGATGATGCTTGCCCCCACATCACCAGAACGGGAACCTTCCTCCTGTCCCCAGCCAAGTGGTATGGAGGTATGACTTCTCTTGTGCTGCCATGTGACAGAAAAGTGGCAGTTCTGCAGTAATCCATCAACAAACACTTTATTGAGCCAGTGTGGTTTGTGTTTGTACAATTGTTTCTGCTGTTTGTTAGCTTTGATACTGTTTGTACATCATCACTAATGCCACAATTAACAATAGTTGGAATATTGTTTTATAATACTAAAGAATGGTATAACTCAATGATGGTTGTCATCCAATTGCACCACTGATCTCTGTACAAACCGATGCCTACATCCAGAGCCACAGATGCCCTGTGGCACAGGCCAATGCACCAGCCTCTGCAGTACACCCACTACTGGATTTTCAGACTTTCGTGTTAATGAAGCTGTAACCTGGGTTTCAAATTCTACAAACTACATCTGCCCTCCTTCACTGCAATACAGCCCTAACATCATTCTACAGCAACACCCTCAAAACACCAGCACTCTAAGCATTACTGTCCTCTCTTACCAGGAAAACAGAATACTTCACTGAAGTACACAAAAAGACAACTATCATGTTAACTTTTCTGCAGGTCTTCCTATGAACAGATTTCAAAACACATTTACGAAGGATGCTGGCATTCTCTTCCTTTGTTACAACAGGACCCTAAGTCTAAGTTGAGATAGATCCTATCACTAAGTTGATATTAGTGACCAGGGGCTGCCTCTCCAGAGCTACAGGGCTGTGGCTCTTGGAGAGGCAATGCAGTGATGGACAGTTTTTTCCTCTCCTTCCAACCATGTTAATTTCTCTCCACTCCTAGACACACGTTATTACCTCATGCTAGCTTTGGCAACAGGCAGGTCCTTCCATTAGCTAGTCCAGCTCACTAAACTAGCAGATAATCAATTCAGTAAAAATACAAGTAATGTTTATCCTCAGCCACTCACTATTAGGCTGGCTTAGGCTTCTGTGAAAACATAGCATATATCCATGTCACACTTGCAAGACTGGGAATCCAGATGTGCTTCACTCTGGCCAAGTCTTTTGAAATTCCATAGACACCTGTCATAAACAGTAAAATTCCATGGCAAAAAACCTTTCAGCACTTTTATTTCACAGCCACATATTACTTCAAGAAAGCCCTCATGAGACAATAGCATAAGGTGTATTTTCAACACTACTACAGCTGTGCCTCCACCATTGCCACAGCTTGCACATAACACAGCTCTACTACATGATAGTAAATACTGACATTCATAATTTCAGCATTAACCATGATATATCTTTAGCCTTTCTTCACATTCACTTCTATAGTTCCGTAAATTCTCAATCTGGTAGGTATCACTAAATAAGCTTATCTGCCTTCTAGAGCTACAAAAGCAATAAAATGTTCATTCACTTGCTCCTGTATTAATCCAAATTACTTTAAGTGTATTTTCCATTAAAAATCCAAAGAAACAAACAAAACAACAGCAGTTTTGATCTGAGGACAAAGAGACTTCTATCTGCTACTTCCTACATTGTTTAACAGCATAATTTGACTGAAGTTTCATTTAGGAACATAGCAAGCCTTTTCATCTCAGTCAAAGTAGCAAAATTGTTTATAATGTAACACAGTGAAAACTACCCAGATTAAAAAACCTTTTTTCCCCACATCCACTTCCCAATCCAGTTCACTATGCAGATACTCACGTTGGCAGAGCCAAACGCAGCACTGTACAGCTGCCACTCATCATTAAATCTCAGAACTAGGAAAATTTTTGGGAGGCAGGGAGGGAGAAGAAGAGGGACCATTTAAAATGTATACTCCTGCCAGTTTTCCTCTATTTCTTAAAATCCTTATTTGAACAACTGCTCCTTATTCAACAAGATGTTTAAGCAGACTTTAAACAGATGAAGAACTGAAGATTTGTATCAATGTCTCCTACAGCTCAGATCTGGCACCCTCCCTTCTATGACACCTCTCCCAGCATGTAGGTGGGTTCATGCCATCCATACACCCCACTACACATCAGTATTGCTCTAAATGTTACTGCATTCCATCTACCAGGTCATTGCCCCAACACTGGCATCAGTTCCACTTTGGTTTGTCCTGAAGCTGAGGAAAGCAGGAAAGAAGATAGGTATGAAGAATACAATTTTCCCCTGGAAAAACAGAAAAGGACATGGTCATCAAAATCCAGAATTCCACCCCTGCATCAAACCAGGACACCAAAGTGGAGATCTTACATATACCTAATCCAAACAAACTTTTTATTACCAAACAATGCCAGAAATTGATGAAAAGGAGCATTTTACTTAGCTGCTTGTGACAGCATCAGCTCAACTTAATAATCAGGAGGATTTATTCTACCCTCCATAGGGAAAGCTGTTAATTAACTAATGAACACAGATTAGCATAACAACGATAAGACTCTTAGGAAGCAGGTTAAAGGGAAGACAGCAGTAGGTAGTGCCAGAAGAATTATCCAGATGGAGTTACAGACTAATGAAGCTTCCCAGCAGACAAATCTAGCAGCAGATACACAGTATTTTCATTGACGACTCGGAACAAAATATAGAAATATGCCAATGAAACAGTGATATGTTAAGTGAGTGTGAAACATTATCCTGATTAAAAAAGATGAATATTCCCTCTATGAAACAGCCAGGGGAAACAAGCCCTAAGTATGAAGACAGGCTGTGAAAGTTGGGGCTGTTCAGCCTGGAGAAGAGGAGATTGCGTGGAGACCTCAGAGCAGCCTTCCAGTATCTCAATGGGGCCTAGAAGGATGCTGGGGAGGGACTCTTCATTAGGGACTGTAGTGGTAGGACAAGGGGTAACAGGTTTAAACTTAAACAGGGGAAGTTTAGATCAGATATAAGGAAGAAGTTCTTTACAGTGAGGGTGGTGAGGCACTGGAATAGGTTGCCCAGGGAAGTTGTGAATGCTCCAACCCTGGCGGTGTTGAGGGCCAGGCTGGACAGAGCCTTGGGTGACATGGTTTAGTGTGAGGTGTCCCTGCTCATGGCAGGGGGGTTGGAACTAGATGATCTTAAGGTCCTTTCCAACCCTGACTATTCTATGATTAGGAAAAGAATACAGAATACCACCAAAAAATTTACAACTATCTAAAATCCTCAAGTACCCACATCACAAAAGAATGCAGTTCTGGTCAGGCCACCTCAAAAATGGTATCATGAAAAGCTACAGAGGAATACAGGGATTATTAGAAATACGGGGAATCTTCCACACAAAAAACTGACAAGAGCCTTCAGTTTAACTAAGAGATGACTGAAGGATGCAGTATTATAGCAGAAAAATCAGAACAATGATCAGGCATTTCTTATAATTCAATATGGAATTAAATTATCCAACAGCAGGCTTCTCTCAAAGAACATAATGTGTTTTTTTCCAAAATCATGTGTGAAACTCAGTACTATCAGACAAATACAATATAAAAACTAAGAAAATAAAAAAATATAAATGCATTCCAGGAACAACTGGACACATTCATAGAAGAAAAGTCAATCGACAATTATTAAACACAATGATACTACTTTGAGCTCTTGAAATCACTAATTCGAGTAAGATAAAGTGTACACTAGTGAAAGGATTATTTTTCAGGCCCTTTCTCTAAATCATCAGTTAGAGGCCATCACTGGAAACAGAACTCAGCTGGGCAGACATTTCGCCTAATCCAAAGCCATAATATAGCACACAGCTTGTTTTGCTGGGTAGTCACTTGGAGGGCTTCAATAAACCTTCTCAGCATTGTAATGATTCACTTGTCTGATTTCTTCCAACAGGTAACCTGCCATAACAAACCAGAGCTAGTCCACCTCTCTCTTTCACCCTTACTATTAGTCATGCTTCACAGGCTGACAAACTGTCCCACAAGACAGGTGGCAATGAGAAACCGAACTTCCTCATGGAAGGAGAATTGTGATGGCACTGAAGTCCAAGAAAGACAGGTCAAAAAAGCCAACCATACAAATTGTTGGGGTATATGATGTAAACAATTTGGTCTTGGAAGTTAGGGATACTAACGTGCTCCCTTATGCTCTTATTCTATAAGCTTATTTCAACATCTGAAAGGTTTGCACGACCACCATCAGACTACCCTGAAACCTCCCCCAGAAGAGCAGGATAAGCCACAAACTAAGCAGTACCCAGAGAAGAACCCACCACCACTCCCAAAACAGACCACAGTTTACAAACTTAAAAAAAAAAAAAAAAAAAAAGGAATTTGCTCAAATGTTCTTGAACCTGTTAATGCTACCCAGACCCATACCACATAGTTCAGGATGACAGGGCCCCCTGGACCTTGCTATTTACATTTAAGTGTCACAGAACATCATCTGCTATAAAATTTCAACCTGCTTTAATATACTCTAAGCAATAACTGAACAGTCTTACTCATGCTTCCTACTTCATCCTTTCACCTATGGGATGACATTTACATTTCTTTCCTTAATAATGAAACCTATGTCTTTTCTGATGCATGAAGACAGCTATTAAGACAGTGCTTAACTGATACTAATTATATTCAGCATTAATTAGCACCTGAGCTACACAGAACATAATACATAGAAACCCTATACATTTGGTTGGGGGGTGCCATGCCAGTTGGAAATGAGGGAGCAGTAAATTCACCTGACTCATACAGATGCTGGCGTATGGTCTTCACCAAGCCAAAGTCACAGAGACCGAAGGTGTACATCAGCCTGTGGCACCAAAATGCCACACACCATTTTATGATTTAAGTTATATTATAACTTAATACCATGGGGACCCTACTTCAAGTAAACACCATTTAGCTTTGTTGGAGAGGAATCAAGTACCCACAATGCACATACTTCTTTCATATACAAAATGCTCTTACACACACCAGAGAAAACTGTCACAGGACCAGCATTCAAAGTCGTATGTGGCAGCTAATGACAACTCAAGTTTCACCTTTTATAACAATTCAACTTACAGCAAATTTCAATCATTTCCCAAAATAAGCTTTTTGAATGTGGCCTACATAAAACCTGTTTAAAGGTGTTATTGGTAACAAAGGAAAAGCACTTGCATACAGCTGCACAGAAGCTTGATGAGAGAACAGATTGACTCTTCCAGTTTTCATACACTGCACACCGTGGTTTGTAAAGTCCATAAAGATCAGCAATTTATGAGATCGGAGTTAGCGTATCTCTTATCTGACATATAAAAAGCAGTTTTTCAAAGGAAAAATTTAACTAACCCAAAGCAACAGCAGAAGAAAAAAGAATAAAACTTTATCAAAGATATAGAGACCTCACAGTAATCCATACTTACCCTAAAAGAACACATTCAGGATATTTATTAGCACATCTGAATTCCTCTAGTCCATTACTCTCCCCAAGGCTCAGTATGTCAGTTTGAAATCAAGACAAGTGTCATGTAAACCACCACCACTCCCTGCTCCATCCTCAGATACACCGCACCACCTTTGATGCCTCCCCAGCCATCTGTGTTTTGCAAGAATTGCTACTGTCTCAGGTGCCACAGATCTGCCACAAGAAAACCTCCCCGAATCCCTCCACAACTCCCTGCCCAGCTGAAACCTGCTGCCACCTATTGTCAGACCACTCACAGCTCTGCCCTCAGCCATCACTTCAGGTGCCAGGCTCTACCCAGGACCCCCATTACTAGGACAACCCTCCCCCAAGCCTTCGGATTTTTACATAAATACCTTTCCAAGTGATCCCACCAGCTCACTTCATCAGTTCACACCTCCAAACTGCCACGCACAGTTACTTCTTGCCTTCAGCCCCAAGGATACCTTTTACCAGATTTTACCAAACAGTGTAAATTAAATTAAGATCATCACTGTTCAGGTTCTTCCATAGTTGCTAGTGAGAAAAAACAGGAGCAGTGCACATAACCCGTTCAGTCTCTGTGTCTCACATCCGCCTTTGTAAAGCATCCAGTGAGCTGCACTCCTCCTCTCCTCCATCACTCCAAAGACTTGATGATTTTTGAGAAGGCACACAGACCAATAACCCTAAACAGTTCTCACAGCTCTTCTACAGCCAGCTCAGCTCAAAGCCCGATTCTGGGTCATTAGCCTCAGGGATAGCTTTACTAAACATCTGTTTCTTCTGCAAAAGCCATCTAACACATTCTTGTTAGCTCAGTGTTGTCTATGAAATTTCCAGAGCAGCTATGGAAAAGAGAAAAGAAGAACAAGAAAATGCTAATGATTGCAGCAAGTCAGTTTTCATCCTGTTAGAAACTAGAGGGAGAGAGGAAGCTAGGAATTCAACAAGGATCCCAATGACCACATGCCTGCAGACCCAAGACATGTATTCTCAGCAAGTTTAGCACCTAGTCTTCAACAGAAGCACAAATGTTATCATAAGAGGCTTGCATCTTTTCATTGTATTAACATTTTTATTTAACTCCACATTAAGTTGCTTTTACTTGTCTATGCTAGCAAGGATACGCTAGGGAGATGATGCCAACACAAGCAGCACAGCTACAAAACTCTGGAGATGCCACCTCACGTGCTATCAGTTTGATAGCAAAAACTACCTAACCACCAGCTTCCTTCCACACACGTGTTGTGTCTCATAATAATACTCATTACATGTTTCCCCTATGCAGTCAAACACCACTGGTAATTTCAGCAACTGCGTTATTTTTAAAACTGAAATACACTGACATTATGAGAAGGTGCAATAATAACGCAGTTACGTTTTACTAAGGCATGCATGAACCAAAGGCAGCTCAAAGTTTAAAACACATCACTTCACATACTTTGAGAAGCTTTTTTCTATGGGGGTTAGTGCTTGTTGCTAAGCTATCCAACTTTACTTTCCTATTTGGAAACACAGTCAGCGGTTTTCAGGCTTTGATTTCACAGGGAGCAACACGCATGTGTTTTCATGAGAACGCTCCTGAGCAGAGCTAATCGCCTGTCCCTTCGGTCAGGCTGCTTCTGCCAGACATCAGATACAATCATCCAGGCTCTTGCCATTGATCAATTACCGATACCAGGCAAACTTTCTTCTGAAATCCCTTTGACATCAACAACTTATAAACTTTTATTTCTGTTGGAATCACAATTGGTAAGATAAATTTCGTGGGAAGGCTTTCAGCTAAACGTTTTTAGAAGATCTAAATGTCTTACAAGTAATACCTGTAAACGACATAGCCCAATATATAGCTTTTCATGCAAACAACTTTTACAAGGATGTGTTACTAGGATGTTTTAACACCAATGGTCACTACAGGCATTCAGCTCCATCCCACTTCTGCTCTTTGCCGCATTGACTTTCTTTTCCACGCAGTCATGGAAAGCGGCACAGAACACATTTCCAGTGGCACGGACACTTAACAGCTAATAAACAGACCAGGACGCGAAGTGCCACTATTCGCTTCGAGGCGGCAGCACCGTGAGCTCCGACGGCCCCGCTGAAAGGAAAACTCTGGAAGCGAGCGGCGCCGGGCCCGCGCTGGGCGGCACGGCTGAGGT